>NC_066877.1:20389191-20557992 GCF_022985175.1 Labeo rohita
GTGTGTTACAATAAGACAGCATCAAGAGGTCCGTTCTTAGTGGCAGCGGAGTTGATGCTTACTTCTGCCAGTATATATGATTTATGTCAGTTTGCACAACAAGGGTCTGCTCTTACATGCACCTTACACGTGACACGGGAGAAGGGAAGCGATGAGGCCAAAACAAATCCGGGCACATACACACTAAGTACACACTCAGTGTGAAGTAATTTTTGATATTGCACAGCAAAGCAAACGAAAAGTAAACAAAATTAATCCACATTTAACCAACGCCCATGCACTCAGCTTTCATGCACTCAAATGTTTCTAACAATCTCACTGCATAGATTCAAGCTTTAACAGAAAACAGATAATAAACACACACAAGCCAGACCTGCCTCTTGATGTGATCTTGCATTTGCTGCCAATAAAGACATCAATGCACATAATATTTGTGTTGCAGTTTCAACAGAGTCCATTACTGACATCCAATAAAAAATCCATTCTAATGACCTGCTAATAGACTTTTGAAATATTCATTGCTGATATAGTACAAATTATTTACAGTGTAATCATAAACATCTCTAATGAATTCTTTTACCGCACTCTTCAAAATGGTCACAATAATAGCTAATTATTTCAGCATCCCAACCTCAAAAAGAAAACAGATATGTATATACAGACTGACAACAGCTGAGTTTGCACCCTTTAACCGGCACCATGCATCCACAGCATACCACACTAATGACTGCATTACAATAGTCAAACAGCACGCAGGATTTTCCTTCTGCGTGCAGATCATTTTATAAGTTGCATGCACATGGATTAAATCTATAGCTGGAAACAGCTAAAACTGTAAAGTGATATACAGGCAGTCTTGATTGAATATTTCTGATTCTTGTCTAAAATCTAAGGTTGAATTGCTTTAGTTTAGTACCTTTCATGGTGGTTGCGGAGCTCAGTCTCAGCAGCAAGACCTCACTGAGGAAGAAGAGGAGGAAGGCTCGCATGTTGTCCTTTTTGTCTCAGAGAACACACAAAACAGAGCTCATATAGTCCACTCAAACCTCTTCTCTCTAAACATCTACAACAGTTCTGACTTGAATCATACGTTTTCTTCTTGTCCTTTAAAGTGACCTCAGATCAGGTGTCAATGCACACTGTGTGAGAGAAACTGTTTGGTATGATTTTGTGTGTTTGGGAATGGGTGTGTGATTGTATGACCACCTATACTGGATTATTAACAAGAGGGAGGGACCCTATGATGTCACACTGTAGTTGTTAAGACTTTGGCTTATCTTTCTCTGTTTCTCTCTCGCGACACCATCTCAGCACACTCTGTTTTTCTTTTTTAGCTGCATCTATTCCTCTGCCTAAATTCAGTGTTTGAAATCAACTTTACTTGAAAATCATTAAGTAGCAAAATCACAAAGCAGTTCAATTTGAGCACTCGTTTTTTTTTGCCAGCGTCGAGTAATCTGCAAAATACCGAAAATGGCGCATTCCACAGATGAGAATCCAAGAGAAGCATTAGACCATTTTCTAAGGCTGCATAATGTATTAAATTCATTTTAAAAAATCATGATAAAGCATACTGCTATTGTGAATTCACAAACCCTACAATTCAATTAAATACATATATGCGATACAGGTTTCTTTGCGCTTTAAGTGTTTACATGTGCGTAGGTAAATGCTTCACAGTAAATGCTTCTCTCAAAATCCATTTCTGCATATTATTGTGAGTTTGGGTTTATTGTAAGATTCATCTGGGAACACAACATGAGGCATTTCATTTGTAAGATAAATCATTTATAAACCTATGCAAACACTGGAGAATACATCAATATCTTTTTAAATATGCTCACTGTTCATCGCAACTTCAAAATAAAAGTTTGAACCTTTTCTGTTTGAACCTTTGAGTTTACATATTTAAGAAATTATAGTGGCTACAGCATTTCTGTCGTAAAGAAATGACTAAATATTTAAAATTAAGTGGACATTTGTATTTAATGTTGTTTAGTCAATATTAAACAAAGATTAGATCGCACAATAAAAACAATCGTCAGGCCGTTGGCACCCTCTGCCACACTTTGTTATAATGCATAATGTACATTAGCTCTATTGTTTATAATACATGATGTATTTTAACAGTTTTGTTCAATAATACAATATGATTACTTGCTTTTGATACTCTATTTTAACTAATTATTATTGCCTCGTTGCTATTATGTATTTGAAGTAATTTTAAAGGTTGCTTAGGTTTATTTTAATTACTACAAAAAATGTAATTATAATTATCTGATTACTCGATTAATCATTAGAATAATCGACAGATTAATCAATTACCAAAATAATCATTAGTGACAGCCCTAATGTTTATATTATTCATGTATTATGTACATTAACAACATAGAGCATAAAGCAACTCCATGCTAAACAAATGTATCACAATGAAATACATAAAAATGAATTTTGATAATCTTGAATTTCACATCATAGGATAACAAGATGTTTTTTTTTTTTTTAAACTACATTAAATGGACTTGTTTTGTTCATAAGTCTAATAATAAATAATACAGGGCGTAAGAATTCAACCAAGATACTACACACAACGTTACAGAACAATACATGATTACACACACTTCACTACTTTTTAAAACTATTTTCTCAATAGTTACAAATACTAAGAAATGAGAATCACTGTAACTAAACACACATGGTACAATTCATATTAGAAATATGAAACCCTGTGTAAGAATACAATGTCAATTTGCTGAAAAAGAAACGTCAATCTTTGGCCTCGCCTCGGCAAGAATGAAGAAATTCAAACAGGTTAAACAAAGCACTGTTTAGTTACTGAGCAAAACTGTTTTTGAGAGAAAACTAATGCATTATATTGCCTTGCCTTTTTATCCTTTCCAGCAATTCTTTTTGTATAGTGTGGCTGTTCAAAATATAATGTAATGCCATATGTTACCCATTTCTCAGACTAAATCTATTTAACCACAGCTAACGGAGAAAAACATGAAGAAATGTTTGAAGACTGATTGGAATCCGATTATTAATGATGAACATGCCCAAAATGTACAAAAGCATGTTATTTATAACATCTATATCAGCGTTCCAGGTTTCTGACTGAACGTAATTGTTTCCAGTTGATTACCAGAAAATGATTTTATTTTTATATTTACGGTCAATTGTCTAAAAGGGCCTTTGATCATGCCATTGTGTCACAGCAGCCTCCTGTCTCCTATTAGCCCTGTCCTAATAAATTATGGGTCAAACAAACTTCAAATCATCTTTACAGTTGACAAATCATTGCGACCAAACAAATGATTATGAACTGCTGTAATTTGTTGAGTTTGAAAGGTCTAACTACTGACATCTTAGCAGACAGTTTAGAAAAGCAATGAGATGTTGATACAACGGGATAAATTCAAGGTCAGTAGCCTATTTACCAAATGCAATTGTTTAAGAGTTGTTCACTGAAACACACATATTTACAACCGAATACAATTAAATATTGGCACCATTCAAAGGTTTGGGGTTGGTAAAGTTTTTAAATCTGCTCAAAAACAGTCAAAACAGTAGTAGCATTTTTTAATGATTTGAAATGTTAATAGAATTGTCATACTGTCTGCATACAGCATAGAAGTTTAAGGTTATGTTTTTTAAATGGGCTTTTTATTAAGCATACACATTTACTGATTTATGCATTTTATTCTTCTGGTTAAAATTATCTTCTTAATGATAGCTTGCTAAATTAACTCAAATGGCCTTTATCTGCATGACAGCATTTTACTATTTTACATGGTTACTTTTGTTTCTCTCCGTAGTGACCAGGAGTTCTTTGATTTTTTTTTTCCACTCCTTGCTCTTGGAGGTGTTTCAGGATAAATAACTGAAAACTCACTACAGATGTTTCATTACCAAAATGGCAACTACATCACAAACAGACACACAAACAACAGCCTTCAGCATCAGAATACTATAAATATGAATTATATATTCATGAATTTCTCTGAAAATATACAGTGCAAGTGGGCCAGGGACTTTCAGTTGCTAAACGTGTGACAGGCCGCTCGATTTAAAAATCTTTCCTTATTGTTTTCAGGACTGGCGTGTCTTTGCTGTTGGCAACAGTCACATGTTTAAGAGTCGTGTTTTTGAGATGTCAGGGAAACAGGATCACCACTCTTCATCTCTCTGTCTGTTTTCTATCTGCTCCCTTTCGTTGTTTGTTTGTTCTGGTGTCTAAGGCAGATGTACGGCACTGCATCTTTCAGATTCTAATCGAGAGGAAGTTGCATTCGTAATGGAAATTGAATGCACTCATCCGTTCTAGGCAGAAAAGATCCTGATCATGGGCCCCCTGGCAGAGGGACAAAACTCTCTGTTAATGAATCATACTGCTGATGGCAGTTTTTCCTGGGGCACAGTGATTAAAAATGCGCCAAGAGGTGTCTAAGGAATGTTTTAGAATTAGTCGTCTATAAATTTCCAAGGTCATTGTTGGATCTCTGTCCATGTCAAACTGCACTGCCAGTATAAATCTGAGCTCCAGCAGGTCAGGTGTGACATTAAAATATGAGGCATAAGCCCCTTTCACACATAGAGTCTTTACTGGTGAATTACCGATAAATTACCATTAAGAGATTATGTGTGAACAGTACTTTTTCAAAAATACAAGTAAATTTATTCTACCAATTTACCAGTAAGGGAAGTTGTAATATTACCAGTAAATCATTCCAGCAGATAAATTACCAGCAGACTGATCTAAATCATCTAAGTACCGTCAGAACTATAGAGAGCAAACGGCTCATGCTCACAAATCACTCTTGCAGTTCTTTGATGTTTACATTCACTCGATTCTTAATAACGTGTTGTTACCTGAATGATCCACAGCTGTTTTTTTGCTTGTTCGTATAGCGATAGTTTTTCATAAGACCCTTATTTGTCCTGAACAGTTAAACTGCCCTCTGTTGATCAGAAAAATCCTTCAGGTCACACAAATTCTTTGGTTCATCAGCATTTTTGTGTATTTGAACCCTTTCCAAAAATGACTGTATGATTTTGAGATCAATCTTTTCACACTGAGGACAACTGAGGGACTCAGCAACTATTACAGAAGGTTCAAACACTCACTGATGCTCCAGAAGGAAGAAAGATGGATTAAGACCCAGGGGGTGAAAACTTTTTGAATTTGAAGATCAGGGTAAGTTTAACTTATTTTGTCCTCTGGGAAACATGTAAGTATCTTCTGTAGCTTCTGAAAAGCAGTACTAAATGAAAAAAAAATATTAGATTTACAAAAATGTACACATCTTCATTCTGTTCAAAAGTTTACACCCCTGGCTCTTAAAAGAGAAGTCCACTTTCAGAACAACAATTTACAGATAATGTACTCACCCCCTTGTCATCCAAGATGTTCATGTCTTTCTTCAGTCGTAAAGAAATTATGTTTTTTGAGGAAAACATTTCAGGATTTTTCTCCATATAATGGACTGCTATAGTGCCCCAAGTTTGAACTTCCAAAATGCAGTTTAAATGCGGCTTCAAACGATCGCAAATGCGGTTGTAAATGATCTCAGCTGAAGAAGGGTCTTATCTAGTGAAACGATTATTTTCATTTTTTTTAAAAAATGCAATTTGAATACTTTTTAATCTCAAACGCTTGTCATGTCTTGCTCTACCTGAACTCCAATTGTATTTTCTCAGTCAACTTTTCAAACATTTCAAAATCATCCTACGTCGCTACAGATACACAAATACACAAACAGGGTTCAAATACACAAAACTGCTCAAAAACCAAACAATTTGTTGGACCTGAAGGATTTTTCTGAAGAACATTTGGTCTGAATTGGTCTGAATATAAATGTGTTTAAATAATATTCATAATAATGTCAAATTATATCTAAATATAACATGAATATAAATATAATATAATATGAATTTTTAGGGACACATTTCTAGTTTAGTCAATAAAGAGGGCTTATTGACCTGCAGTACTAATGGGGATACGGTGGTACTAAAAACAAAACTGGTTGGGAAACACTGGATAAGCCTCTGGTGTGTGTGTAATGGTTTGGTCCGGAAGATTGTGAGTGTTTTGCTCCACAGCTGTGATTGGCTCAAAGGGAGAGTCGTGTTGAACCAAATGAACTTCACGCACATGTTCCTGCAGAAGAAATTTTGGTCACGACACAAAAGACAAATATAAACAGACACACATAGCAATTAACAGATCGATGAAAACACAAGTAGAAAAAAGACAAAGGTGTGGACAAAATGTGCTTGCATAAAACAATAAAATAACAAGTGCTTGATGGCCTACACAAGGGACGAAATTGTCCATAAAGTTGGTGGCCCTTGAAATCAGCGATCGGTGGTGTTAAATGTGAGAATTTTTATGTGTTTGTGTTTCTTCAGAGGAAGAAAAAGTGACTAAATGCAGCTGTTGGCAGCTTATGTGTGTGGGGAACTGATGAATTTTACTCAGGAGGGTGATTCATTATCAGCATTGCCAGAAAAGTCAAAGCGCACAGAATCATTAGGACTATAACACTGACAAATATTGTACAAGAGTGCCCCGCAGCAGGACATTTATTAAATTTATCACTAGTTGCACACCAATAACAGGAAGAAACTTTTTCTGTGTCTTGTCTCCAACATTTATCTCAAACATATAGTATGTAAAACTGCCTCAGATCTAGCGTATTAAATTTTAACATTCTGTCATGGTCTTAATGTTTTCACATCATGTCGCTGTTATGTTTTTAAGCAAATACCTTAAGTAGAATAAGATTTCGCCCCTGGCATAACAACATTTCTCTGCAATAAAAATAACCATGAGGAATGGGAGCCGAGCGGTGATATGATAAACAGGTGTTTGGCGCCATAGCTAATCCACTATCTCTGCGTTCTAATATGCCTGTTTCTCCACACTACTGTACTGCCCGAAGAGTAGTATGTTAAAAATTAACAGTATCTATAGTAAGCAAATATTACCTGAATAAACTACTTCCAGTGGTCATCGTTATTCAGCATGGCGTCGTTGTCCGTTAAATTTCTAATACTAAGCATTCTTTATATATAAACAAACACCTAAACAGGATGACTAAAACATAGTAATGTTTTTATAGTCACATCTTTATGAAGCTCGAAACCTTTCAAATTTTGGAGCACGCACGTTATGTTTTAAATATGTCACATGATTTCGTAAAACGAGGCTATATTACGTCATACTGATTAGAACGCTAGGTTCGAATCTTTTAAAAATTTGATTATGGCTGCGTCCGAAAGCTCTAAAAATTCCAAAGCAGGAAGGCATCAAGGCACGTCCGAGTTCAAATTCTGCTTCACTTCCTGTCTCCGGAGGTACCTTCTTCTGATAGAATTTTGGCTGCGTCCGAAAGCCTAGTCAGCTGACTTGCTCCTTCGCTGCCTTTTCAGGCAGTGACTTCGAAGGCTGCGAAGGCAACTCTAGAAACAGTTTCGGACAGACTTCAGAGGCAGCAGAACGTGACGCCGTTGCTAGGTTACCTAACGGTCATTACCCACCGAAGGTCTGTGCGTCGGAGAAGACGACTGAGAATGGCAGCTACTTTCTGCTTAAATAAATAAAAGCACTGATGCAAGTAATATTGCAGAACAGGTCATTGTTATTAGTGGCCGTTTTGTTATTATTGGTAGTATATTGTACATATTATTCTTATTCACTACTCATTTGAACCCTTTTAACATTTTATTAAATACTATTATTACAAACAATATTATTTATTATGCTTTTTACACTATTACGATTCATGAAGAATATCATGGTCAAGATCTCATCTATTATATAAAGTAACAAGTCTAATTTTACCAGAATATCTTTATTTATATAGCCTATATGACGCACACACACAGGATTGTGGGAAATCGAAGGCAGCGAAGGATACATCTATGCTGCCTTCAAAATTCCATCAGAAGAAGGTACCTCTGGAGACAGGAAGTGAAGCAGAATTAGAAGGCAGCATTTTAGAGCTTTCGGACGCTTTGAAGGCCTTCGCTGCCTTCGATTTCCCACAATCCTGTGCTTGTGCGTCATATAGGCTATATACAGTGGGTACGGAAAGTATTCAGACCCCCTTAAATTTTTCACTCTTTGTTATATTGCAGCCATTTGCTAAAATCATTTAAGTTCATTTTTTTTTCTCATTAATGTACACACAGCACCCCACATTGACAGAAAAACAGAATTGTTGACATTTTTGCAGATTTATTAAAAAAGAAAAAAACTGAAATATCACATGGTCCTAAGTATTCAGACCCTTTGCTCAGTATTTAGTAGAAGCACCCTTTTGATCTAATACAGCCATGAGTCTTTTTGGGAAAGATGCAACAAGTTTTTCACACCTGGATTTGGGGATCCTCTGCCATTCCTCCTTGCAGATCCTCTCCAGTTCTGTCAGGTTGGATGGTAAACATTGGTGGACAGCCATTTTTAGGTCTCTCCAGAGATGCTCAATTGGGTTTAAGTCAGGGCTCTGGCTGGGCCATTCAAGAACAGTCACGGAGTTGTTGTGAAGCCACTCCTTCGTTATTTTACCTGTGTGCTTAGGGTCATTGTCTTGTTGGAAGGTAAACCTTCGGCCCATTCTGAGGTCCTGAGCGCTCTGGAGAAGGTTTTCGTCCAGGATATCCCTGTACTTGGCCGCATTCATCTTTCCCTCGATTGCAACCAGTCGTCCTGTCCCTGCAGCTGAAAAACACCCCCACAGCATGATGCTGCCACCACCATGCTTCACTGTTGGGACTGTATTGAACAGGTGATGAGCAGTGCCTGGTTTTCTCCACACATAAGTTAAATATATGAGTGTCACAGCAAAGGGTCTGAATACTTAGGACCTTGTGATATTTCAGTTTTTCTTTTTTAATAAATCTGCAAAAATGTCAACAATTCTGTGTTTTTCTGTCAGTATGGGGTGCTATGTGTACATTAATGAGGAAAAAAAAATGAACTTAAATGATTTTAGCAAATGGCTGCAATATAACAAAGAGTGAAAAATTTAAGGGGGTCTGAATACTTTCCGTACCCACTGTAAATAAAGATATTCTGGTGAAATTAGACTTGTTACTTTATATAATAGATGAGATCTTGACCATGATATTCTTTATGAATTGTAATAGTGTAAAAAGCATAATAAATAATATTGTTTGTAATAATAGTATTTAATAATATGTTAAAAGGGTTCAAATGAGTAGTGAATAAGAACAATAAAACAGCCACTAATAACAATGACCTGTTCTGCAATATTACTTGCATCAGTGCTTTTGTTTTTTTAAGCAAAAAGTAGCTGCCATTCTCAGTCGTCTTCTCCGACACACAGACTTTCGGTGGGTAATGACATTGAGGTCTTTATATATTTCACGAAATAAACTTTCAAAATTCGGATGATCTGGTGAACCCCTGAACGACTGTCTAATGGACCCTTCTCACATTTCTGGGTTTCTCATAGCGGAAGTCGTCATAGTTGGGTAAAATTCGAGAGCGGTGAATGGGACAGTACCACAAATATATTTTTGGCATTCCCATTTGCTCAAATAGCAAAAGAAGAACTACACAATAGTGTTTTCAGGACTTTCACTCAAAGGAAAAAATTAGAGAGACTGATGTCGGCAGTCAGAAGAGAGAACAATGTCAAATGTACCGTCCCTCGCATAGACGCGGCATTAGAAACACCCTCGCATAGCGTTAACTAGTTTTTTTGTAACTTGATGAAAAGGTGATATAAAACAAATTATAGTGTTATAAATGTACATACATATTTTTAAAAATCAAAATATAAAAAACTTTAAAGGATATATGATGATGACGGTTGAAACGCGTCATCACAGGCTTGTGAAAAGGGTCCATAGTTTTGATTTAACCATACATTCAGTTTTCATGAATTTTAATAGATGTTTATTATTCAACACGGCGTTGTTGTCCGTTAAATTTCTAATAGTAAGCATTCTTTTATTAACCTTAAATATCAAACGTTTTATATATATATATATATATATATATATATATATATATATATATACATATTTTATATATATATACATATATATATATATATATATATATATATATATATATATACATATTATATATATATATATATATATATATATATATATATATATATATATATATATATACACCTAAACAGGATGACTAAAACACTTTTATAGTAACTTCTTTCTGAAGCTCGAAACCTTTCAAACTTCGGAGCACGCACGTTCTGTTTTAAATATGTCACATGAGTTCGGAAAACGAGGCCATATTACGTCACACTGATTAGAACACTAGGTTGGAATGTTTTAAAAATTTGATTATATATTTCACAAAAGAAACTTTTCGAAATTCGGATGATCTGTGAACCCCTGAACTACTGTCTAATAGCTTTGACTTAACCATACGTTCAGTTTTCATGAATTTTAATGAAAAATTGTTAATTATAGTTATATAAATAATAGTTAATTATTTCTAATTGGCCTAGTTTGCCAAGTCCTAAGAACACAAAACAAGCCCAACATTAATAATAATTAAAAAAAAAAATAAAAAAAAATAATAATAATAATAATAATAATACATACCTTTCATATTTACTGCAATAAGTTGTAGATTACATTTATTAGATTACACGTTCGTTGCGTTTACAGCATCTGGCCAGCGAGAGGCGTTTCGAGCCATAGACATTTTTTTTATATGTGTCTATGTTTCGAGCGCTTCAAAAACATAATCATTTTAAGACTTAATTGATTCAGAGTTTGAAAAGCTTCGTTTCTCCTATCACTCCTTAGAAGAACTTTAGCAGCGTCTACAGAGAGTGCAAACACTGCCTCATAGCCAACGCACAACCTAAAATAAAATAGCACGGGGATTTAACAGCATCTATCGTGTGATGCATTGATCACACTTTTAAATTATTAAAAACACAAACATCGCTCCCTAGAGGTTAAACTGTGAAGTGTATCTGTAACAGGTTATTTAGTTACATCATCCATCAGTTTTTTTCAGTGCTAACATTGTGGAGAGAAAAATACCCCTTTCTTCGTGGCTCAGGCACTCAGCTGGTTCTGATTGTATGCTCTCTCTAACTTAAAACACTACCAAACAAATGGATAATTGTATCTTTCATGTGTTACACATTAACACACTGGTCTCCAGTCCTTTCTGGTGGTATCAACAAAATGAAGTATGTGACTCTGGAGATCTTTTCATTATCATTAAAGGATCAATACACCCAAACTTGAAACTCTATCATAATTTAATCACTCTCAAGTCATTCCATCCAAACCCACATGATGTACTATTACACACATGGAGTCTGTCTCAGACATTTGGACCACGCATATTAGAGCCATTTACATTTTTATGCTATAAACTGGAAAACAAAGTCACGTCTCAGTCTTTCAGCACAGGCTGCAGGTACTGCTTTGTAATCCAAGTCTGCTTTGACTTAGTTTTCTTAAATTAGCACTGACACACTGCAATACAGAGGCAAACATGCAATACAAACCACACATACGGTCGATTCCTCAGCACCTTTAATAAAACTTGTGAATTCAAGTTTCCATTATAACAAAGTTTTATTTAATTCTCACAAAAACTCAAAGGCATCGTTCACACAAATATGAAATTCTGCCAAATCATTCATTCACTTAAGTAATGACATAAATATATGATGACGGTATTTTCATTTTTACTGTAGGTGAATTAGCTCTTTAACTTATACAATTAAAAATGTTAAATAATGTAAAAAAAATACATATAAATGTTCATTATTGCGACAATCATTATTGCAAGGATGTGTCATGCACTCACTAAAAAAAAAAAAAAAACCTTAAACAAGAGAGATTGCAACATTCAATACAGTACCTGACCTGTAAGGAAGGGAAATCCCTACTTTCAGTTAAAAGAGCCAATCACCTTTTTGATAGAGGCATCATTTTTTTCCTGTGATTTGAGCTTATGAAGCAGATCTGTGATACCGCTGCTGTTAGATTTTTCTACTTATTTGAAATGTGTGTTTTTGATTTTGATCAATCTTCAAGTATGTACAGCTGTGCTTGTATAACTATTACCTACATAGAAAATAGCTGCCCGAATGCATCCAATAATTAAAATTAGCAGCCTGATTTGTCTTAATACACAACAGCTTGAAATCTCTGACAATCTAGAACACCAGAGTCTGTCTGAGAAACGGGCCACAGCTATAAGATTAGAAGGCACTAACAAAACATTTCAATCAATGACAAAGATAATGTCTGTGACCAAGATCCTGTTTTTTGACAGAAAAAAAAACACTTGTAACAAAAGGATCAAAATAGCCTTTTCATTCTTGAATCTTATTTTAAGAAGTATCCATAGGTAGCAATTTAATTTGTGATGGCAAAGTCTCAGAAAGGTTGACGAGAAATTGCTCTGGAAGCCCAAAGATGCCATTTCCCAAAAGACAACGCAAGTTTCTGGAAGAGGAACACATGATGCAAACCAATACAAACACTGTATTTAAAATAATTTAAAAAATAAATAAATATCTAAAATCCCTAAAAATTCACTGATGTTTACACTGTAGACACAAAACATACTGTACACTCTAACATACTGTTCTCATAACATTGTTTACTAACCTTCAATGTTTTGCACTCTTGGAAAGCTATTTTCCACACTGGAAAGCTATTGGCTATTCGAGGAACTTTCTCTTTGATTATCCATTGCTCTGATAAAATAAAAATAAAATGACATGAGGTGTGAACAAAGGCAAAGCTACAGGTTATTAATAAGGCTTTGAAAAAAAAAAAACACTCACATTTGATGCTGCTTCAAAAAATCTGCAAACTGACGATCTCTTGTGTAGAGTTCAAGGATGCGGATCCGATCTTGAATATCCTATGGAATGAACAGAAAAAGAAATGAGACATGGTATCATACACTTGCTTTCATTTTCCACAAAAAAATTCACTTGCTAACCTTACGTTGAATACAAAGTTTATGGCAAATTTATGGCAAACATATTACTGCAATCATTTTTGCACACACAGACCAGTACCTCCTTGGTGAGTTCGCTGTTCTCATAAATATGGCGTATCTCTTCGCTGCTGAACTCTGTGGATGTCTCGGCACTGGCGCTGCTGTGGACTGGGGGCTCGGGGTACCGCTGGTAGTAATGACTGTAACCTGTAGTTAAATCGCTCTCGAACATGGGGTTATACTTAGTGGCCCTGTCTAGAAATGGTGGACTGTCCTCTCTCCTGCATTCAAACATGTATACACACACAGAAAAGGTCAAAACAGCCATTATTAAATCCAGGTGGTTAAGAAGCCATGACTTAAAGAGGGTCAAGGGAACAAAGATCAGCCGTGTTGATGAATTAATGCAAATCTCATTATAGAATTACTGGAGATGTAACCTTCTTTCTAGGTGCTGCACATGCAGTAATTAAAGAGATTTAAGTAAAAAAAGAGCATTCAATGTATATGTAACTGACTCATTTATAAGTGATAGTTCTTATAATCTATTGCATGTATGCCAAAAGCTACTGGGGCAAAATATTTGTATATACTGTAATCATTTAATAGATTTGACCCTGTTTGGTGTGTAATGTCAAATTTACACCTTAGTTTTATCTTTAAATACTTGATTTTAATTCTTATTTTTTAATAGGTTTTAATTATATAGCACCTTTTCAGAAGCTCAACGCTGCTTTACTTTACTTAAGGTCAAACTCTAAGCAAGTGTTTGTGTGAGGTGATCGGCTCTGAAGGCTCGGACTTCTGAGGTAAAGCTTTCATGAACTGATGTTCCCTTGCATAAGACAAAGTCCGTATTAGAAAGTGAAAGTATGCATGTTAGGCTGAAGCTGTGATTTATCGGATTGACCGTGATACAGTATGTGTCTTACCGTACTGGGTCCTCCATTTCATCCTTGTCATATTGGTCTCTTAGAGTTCTTGCTAGGAAGAAGATTACTCCTGACGCCACCAGAAGGAACCCGGCAACGGATGCTATAGCGATGCCAACTACGAGTGGCTCAGAAACATATTCTTCACAATGTTCTCCTCTGTACCACCAGTTTTCCCCAACACGGCATCTACAGAGCAGATAAACATACAAACAAACTTAAAAACCTTAAAGGGATAGTTCACCCAAAAATGAAAATTCTGTCATTAATTATTCACCCTAATGTCGTACCAAACCCGTAAGACCTTCGTTCATCTTCTGAACTCAAACTAAGATATTTTTTTTTATTAAATCTGAGAGCTTTCTGACCATATGTAGTCAGCAACCATAATGTTATGCACAAAAAGTATTCTTGTAGCTTCTTAACATTACAGCTGAACCACTGATGATGCCACATAGACTATTTTAATGATGTGTTTACTATCTTTCTGGGCCTTGAACGTGTCAGTTGCATTGCAAGGTCAGAAAGCTCTTGGGTTTGATAAAAAAATTCTTAATTTGTGAATTTAAGAATTAATTTAAGATGAACTAAGATCTTCTGGGTTTGGAACGACATGACGGTGAGTAATTAATGACAGATTTATAATTTTTGGGAGAACTATCCTTTAAGACAATGCCAGTCTAGCAGCTACTTAAATATGTATGAGAATGCTGTTCTCCATCTCAGATGTACACATTTGAATTCAAAATTTCTTGCGTATCATATAATCAAATAAATAAACCTGCAAATGGCTCCTTGGCCTGGAATGACATCACATTTCCCATCATTCAAGCAGAAGTCATGTTGAAGGTCACAGATGCTTTGGCAGGGTAGTCCGTCCACACTAAAGTAACCCGCATTACATACACATTCGGCTTCACCTGACCACTGGTTCACTGTACATTCAGCAAACTCATTACATGCCTGAAACTTGCACGGGTCTGCCTGTTCCCCTAAAACAAAAATACACATACCCACATAGATTATGGGTGCATTAAGGTGGCATGTGATGAGCTACCTAAATACATAATATACAGGACCAAAGTGACTAAGGTTTTCTGATCTTGTCTTACCTGATTCGACATCCAGTGAATATTTGTCAATGGCGAGGTTCATGGTCTGGTAAGCAGTGTTGCAGAAATCCTCTAGAATGAGGTAAACAGCTGTAATGACTCCATGAGGAACAGGCTTGCCAAACTTCATGCGGCTGTTCACCACTATACTTCCATTCCTGAAGTTCAAGATCTCCAGGTTCTCAAAGTGACTGAGGTTTGATTGCAGATATGGCACCAGCTGATGGACATATAATCCCAATAGTGAGTTCATAAACTCAAAGGCATAAATGGTATATGATGGAACTCTTCAACTCCAGTACTGAAGGGCCAATGCCCTGTAGATTATAGCAACAATCCCAATCTAATCACCCATCTACAATTTGCAAGCAATTCTGGACACCTTGATAAGCTTGATTGGGTGTATCTGGCCCAATAGGACTGGAGTTGAAGAACCTTGCTATATAAAAGTGGTTCCCAACCTTGGTCCTGGAGTACCCCTAACATTTGTAATGTCTGACACACTCATTTCAGGTCATTTCAGAGTCTTTACTAATGAGCTGATGCATAAATTTAGGTGAGTTTGTTTAGGGAAACATACAAAATGTATCCACAAGTTTCCTACGCCCCATGAGGCCTTGCGTCAAAAGTGGGAGCGTCTTCTGGTTCAAAGTAAACAAGCAGGACGTGACACTCATTCATTCAACAGTTGACAGGAATGACGGCAAATAAAGCCTCGTGAAACACAGAGACTTTCCTCTGACTGTTTCGGGAAAAGATTCAAAGCTTTGAGAGTGTTGAAAACAGTGCAATCTGGTGGTTAGTAAAAAATAAAGCAGCCAAAAGCCTGTGAAGCTCCGTCGGAAGAAGCATTCACCACAATTTCCATAGATCGACTCATGTTATATGCACAAATAAAAGCCTAACCGTGTGTGTGTGTGTGTGTTTGCTTGTTGAATTTGTTGACTTAATTTCTGAATTAATTTACTCATTAAACAGTGCCATTAAATGACAGTACGAATATCAATACGATGTAATAGAAGAATAGTGTACACATATGTTAACTGCATATGGCAAATATTTAATTTTCCTGAAATAATTTGTATTCTTTATAATACTTGTATGACTGGGTGTTTAAAAATGTAATTTTTAAATAAGATGAAAATGTACTCGCAAAGTAAGATCTGGGGGCAAACATTACGACACGCAAAGTGAACCACGTACATGACTGGACAGAAAGTGAGGCTTCTACGAAAGGGATTTCTACGTTAACAAGCCTCGAATCGAGGCTTCATTTGGCATGCCCTTTAACACAAGCTTTGATGTCTCGTTCAAATGTCATTTCACTAGTTGAGAGTCATTCAAGATTTAGCGATCAAAACTTGCTAACAATGTGGGAACACAAATTCGAACAGCATATGTTGTCCTTAAGAACCATAATGATATCTTTCATAAAGGTGTGCAACTTTACAAAGTAAACAATGGTCCAAAAAACACTTAGCCTCTTCGCTTATTAGCACACAAAATACCACTGGTATACTATGCCCACCGCCTCACCAGAAGTTGTACCCACGTTCTTTTTTAAGGTAGCGCCCTCCAGAAACTTGTGGATAGAGCGGGGAGTACTCCATGACCAGGGTTGGGAACCACTGGCATATAATCTAAATTATTGTAGGGGTTGTCAACTCCAACCTTCAAGGTCCACTCTCCAGTTTGATCAAGGCTGGAGCTAAACTCTGCAGGAAAGTGGATCTGAGGGCCAGAGTTGAGAGCTCCTGAATTAGTGAATAATTCATTCTGGATCAGAGATGTCCATTCCTGTTGCTGGAGAGTTACCTTCCAGCAGAGGTTAGCTCCAACACACCTGCTTGTAGGTTCTAGCAATCCTGAAGACCTTGATTTGCTAGTTCAGGTGTTTAGTTGTGGCTTGAGCTAAACTCTGCTGGAAAGTGGCCCTCCAGGAACAGGATTGGACACTCCTGATTTAGACTCATGAGTGGAGGTTTGACAGAATATGTGGTTGAAGAGGAACAACAAATGATGGTAGGATAAGGAAGAAGAAAAACAATAAGAACAAATGTATTTTAGAGGAGGTACACTACCAGTTCAAGGAACTGTTGCTCCAAGGCTTTGTACTCTGCAGAGCTCTTATTGAACAGATCCTCAGAGAATATCATATTAGTTACACGAAGACTGAAAAACACTATCAAAGACCGCCCAGGGTTAGCTGGCAAAGCTATGCCGGAAACGCCATCGCCCTGGATGACACCAGAGATGCCACTACCCTCTTCTTCTTTGTAATGTATCACATCTAGCGATGTAGTCATGACATCTGAATTTAAGGTATGGACTAACTCCACCTCTGTTGGGGTCATTATGGTGATGAGGGAGAAGGGTGGTTCTTTCTCAGGTGAAAGAGGTGTTGGGTAAACTGGGCTTGCTGGTTCAATGGTGACTAATAGGATCTCATCCTCTGTTAGAACGTCCTCTGAAAACTGTATTGTCGAAACATCCATCAGTACAAAATCATTCTCCTGTGCCACTGTGGTACTGTCAACAGATTCTTCCTGTTCCTCTTCTTCAACCTCCTCTGATTCCTCTATTGTGATCACAGAAACTTCGGTTTCCTCATCCTTTTCTGTCAAAATAGTTTCTTCCTTGTTGTCTTCCTCCACTCTTTCTTCTTCTGCAGGGTGCACGAGGTCTTCCTCAGGTTTTAGGGTAAATTCTGCCTCGGCCACTTTGACTGGCGGCATTGTGGGGACATCGCTACCAACTTTGGTTTCCTTATCCTTTTCTGTTAAAACAGTTTCTTCCTTGTTGTCGTCCTCCACTCTTTCTTCTTCTGCAGGGTGCATGAGGTCCTCCTCAGGTTTTAGGGTAAATTCTGCCTCAGCCACTTTGACTGGTGGCATTGTGGGGACATCGCTACCAACTTTGGTTTCCTCATCCTTTTCTGTTAAAACAGTTTCTTCCTTGTTGTCTTCCTCCACCCTTTCTTCTTCTGCAGGGTGCATGAGGTCCTCCTCAGGTTTTAGGGTAAATTCTGCCTCAGCCACTTTGACTGGTGGCATTGTGGGGACATCGCTACCAACTTTGGTTTCCTCATCCTTTTCTGTTAAAACAGTTTCTTCCTTGTTGTCTTCCTCCACCCTTTCTTCTTCTGCAGGGTGCATGAGGTCCTCCTCAGGTTTTAGGGTAAATTCTGCCTCAGCCACTTTGACTGGTGGCATTGTGGGGACATCGCTACCAACTTCGGTTTCCTCATCCTTTTCTGTTAAAATAGTTTCTTCCTTGTTGTCTTCCTCCACCCTTTCTTCTTCTGCAGGGTGCATGACGTCTTCCTCAGGTTTTAGGGTAAATTCTGCCTCAGCCACTTTGACTGGCGGCATTGTGGGGACATCACTACCAACTTCGGTTTCCTCATTCTTTTCTGTTAAAACAGTTTCTTCCTTGTTGTCTTCCTCCACCCCTTCTTCTTCTGCAGAGTGCATGAGGTCTTCCTCAGGTTTAAGGGTAGATTCTGCCTCAGCCACTTTGACTGGCGGCATTGTGGGGATATCACTACCAGCTGGTAGGTTTCCATCTCCTTCAGCTTTAGCAGTAATCAGTTCAGGAGTTTCCTCAGGCAAGATCTGGTCCTCTTCAACAACTGTTGTAATTGTGGAAAATTCATAGTCCTCTATCTGTGGCGTGTCTACATCAATTAAAATGTCTTCGTCATCTTCTGTCTCTCCAACTGGCTCTTGAGCTCCAGCAAGGACAGTTACCCAATCGCCATCTTCACCAGATCCAGAGGCGGGATTAAAATCATCCAATGTCAAATCGCTGTCTTGCTTGGAGTCAATAATGGGACCTACAGCTTCACCTTCCACAGAAAGAGTCTGGCTGGGAGGAAACTGTGACACCAAGTCCTTGTCTTGAAGGTCTGAAAGTAGGAATAAACATGTATCTTGACTCGAGTCTTTAACCATCACGTTGGTGTAAATGAGTAGTGTCCAATCCTGCTCCTGGAGGGTCGCTGTCCGGCAGGATTTAGAAAAACTCCAGTGTATTGCAATGTTGAAACAAAACTCTGCAGGACACTGACCCTCCAGAAGCAGGATTGTACAACCCTGCTGTAAATCATTTTACATGTGAATACTGGTTCATATCTTGTAAGAAACTACTGGGACAGTCAATAAGGGCTATTGTGCCGTCATCTAAAATCTAAAAAAATAATCTAACATTCTGCTTTCTCATACCTTCCTCTTCTGACATTGTAGAATCCAAAAGGTCACCAACAGTGAAGTCCTCCTTAACCACCTCTCCAGGCAGCTCAGATGGTTCTTCAACTGCTAAAATATCATCCTAGACAATATACAAATTAAAACAGCTGATTCTCAGACTATTTTCAAAATTATTGTTAGTGCTTGCTAGTGGTAGTCATCAATTTTACCATTCTTGCTATTCCATTCTTAGAGTTAGGGTTTCGCTTTATCTGATGTTTGATTCATCGTGGGTTCCCTCTTACATCATACTCCGGGGTTCCCATAGGCATTTATGCGCATGGGCACTATTCAAAAACTGTGCTTACAGAGGAAGCTTAAAAATACTTAGATTAAAATGCATTTATAATTAGATCGAGTGAAAGATATAGATTGTACTGCATGTTAGCAAAAGAGCATAACTTATTGAGCCCATATGTCTTACTAACAAGGAACTATGCTTCTAATAAGATATTTCACAAAAAAACATTTATATATAGACCACAGGAGAAAATAATAGATGACATCATGAAAATTACACATTTAAAAGTTTACATATGCTTGATTTTTTAATACTGTGTTGTTACCTGAATGATCTACACCTGTGTTTTATTTTTTGGTTGTTGTTTAGTGATAGTTGTTCATGAGTCCTTTGTTTGTCCTGAACAGTTAAAGGAACACCACTTTTTTTTTTAAAAAAGGCTCATTTTCCAAGTCCCCTAGAGTTAAACAGTTGAGTTTTACCGTTTTCAAATCCATTCAGCCGATCTCCGGGTCTGGCATTAGCACTTTTAGCATTGCTTGGCATAGATCATTGAATGAGATTAGACCGTTAGCATCTCGCCCAAAAATGAATTTTCAATATTTTTCCTATTTAAAACTTTACTCTTCTGTAGTTACATTGTGTACTAAGACCGACGGAAATGAAAAGTTGCAATTTTCTAGGTCGATATGACTAGGAACTATACTCTCATTCCGGCGTAATAATCAAGGAACTTTACTGTCGTACCATGGGTGCAGCAGGCATAATGATACGCAGCGCCTGAAAATAGTCTCCCTGTGCAAGCAGGTGGTCACATTTGTTATGCTGATGAAAGTTAGCCTTTAACTGTTCGGGACAAACAAGGGTCTCATGAACAACTATCACTAAACAAAAAAACACAGCTGTGGATCATTCAGGTAACAACACAGTATTAAGAATCAAGCTTATGTAAACTTTTGAACGGGGTAATTTTTCTAAATTGAACTATTATTTTGGTAAAATAATTAACATTTTGCAGATTCTGGAAGGTGCATTTAATCTTTTGACATCAACTGTATGTAAATATCTAGTTGATATACTGTAGTTGGTGACTTCACTGACACCTTGACAGAAATGTAAATCACCTTGTGGTCAGGGTCTAGAGATTCGTCTGCAGAATGGGTTTCCTCTGGAGAGGTTTCCCCTGACAAGAGAACATTACACCATTACAAAGTGCTGAGATATATAGTAAAAGACTACTAGCTACAAACAGACAGAGCAGTACCATGCAAAGTCTCAGTGATGTCGGGGTGGAGGTCAATAATGGTGTACTGAACAGTGGGCCCCTCTGAGTAACTAAAGGTGCCCTCTACCATGTTGGATTGAAGATTAATGAAGTCCAGTGTCTCACTGCTGATCTCTTCACTGCTGGTCTGGAGGGACACAACATATTCCACCAATACTGCCTTATCACCACTGCAGAGAGAAAACAACAACTGCACTTACAATTAACTTTGCACAAAAAAGTTATCACTTTACTCGATAACAATAGTCTCACATGATCAGTTGTAATGTTTATGTTAACGGTTAAGTTTATTTTTTTAAAACACTGTATATTTTAAGGTGTTTAAGTCTGAATAATGTCTTGGCTATATACTACCATTGTAATTGCATGACTATAAACATGATTCTTATTTGTTTATTCTAAATCAATGAAAAACTGCAACAAACACATTTTCTCACTCACTAACCTGCATTCATGTACACAATCAAGTCTAATTTACCTTGAGGGATCCATCTGTGGCCTACAGGAAAGATAAAGTTCATATTTTTAGCAGGCATAGGCTAATGCTGCATATTGTCTAATCATTCATTAACTATTGCATGTTCCAATTTGTCAAGCAGGAATACTTTTGCATTTTATATACTGTAGTGCATCTATTGTTTTATCATTTAAATTAAACAATTCTTTCTGTTAATTTGAACTTTTTTTATCTGTAATCGTAAAAATACTACAGGGTCTTGTATGTTGAAATCAAATGCAATGATATTCATACTTTTTTTTTTTTTTTTTTTGCAAATTTTGTGTCTAAATACTTTTTGGAGCCACTGTATAGCAACTATACCTAACTCGAATATACACTATACCTGATGTCCACCACTGATACACTCTTGAATTCTGTCAGTTTTTCCAAAGCAGCTGAAATCTGGAGGGAATGGCACACATAGGCAAGTTGCACATAGTAACTTAAAAGACTGAAACAGAAAAAAACATTACACACAGTAAAAATATAGTATGTGTTTGTGTTGTACCTTCTTTGTGATCTTCTGAGTGAGTCTGCCATGCTCACTACTGGTGGAGTTCAACAGTTCTTCACTCCATGGTTCTCCAGTCAATAACATAGCCAGCTCCACCCTCTGCTCAATCAGAGGACGTGAAGGCAAAGCAGCTGCTTCCTGCTCAATCTCATTAGTGATCTACCACAGACAACACATAAACTTTCAAAAAACATTCATAATTCAGTTATGTGTATATTTTTAAAGAAGTTCTTTATATATTAGTAAGCACAATATGTCACAGCCTCTCAAACACCTACCTCAGTATCCATCTTCACTGTCATGACAGCAGATGGTGATTCTGCAGTAACTTCCTTTACACTCTCTGAGATAACTTCATGTGGAACCACTGTGGTCACCACCACAGTGGTTTCTGCAGGAAGCTCATCACCTATCAGGTTTTGAAGATAATTATTTGTCTCTGGGGGTGCAGGCAAATGTTATAAGATCTAAGTTTATTTCCTGCCATTTGCAATTACAACATTTGAATCAGAATTGCACACTTTTTTGTCAATAGCTCTCACAGAAAATGTATTTGCATGAATACAACATGAATTAATACAATATTACACTGACCAAAATTATAAACGCAACACAAATCTGTCTAAATCTGTGTTAGTGAGCACTTCTTCTTTGCAGAGATAATCCATCCACCTCACAGGAATGGCATATCAAGATGCTGATTAGACAGCATGATTATTGCACAGGTGTGCCTTAGGCTGGCTACAAAAAAAAGGTCACTCTAAAATGTGCAGTTTTATCGCACAGCACAAAGCCACAGATGTCGGAAGTTTTAAGGGAGCCGTCTCCAAAGGCGTTTCAGAGAATTTGGCAGTACATCCAACCGGCCTCACAACCGCAGACCACGTGTAACCACACCAGCCCAGGACCTCCACATCCAGCATCTTCACCTCCAAGATCGTCTGAGACCAGACACCCGGACAGCTGCTGCAACAATCTGTTTGCATAACCAAAGAATTTCTGCACAAACTGTCAGAAACATCTCAGGGAAGCTCATCTGCATGCTTGTCATCCTCATCGGGGTTTTGACCTGACTGCAGTTTCTTCATGGATGAATCCAGGTTTTCACTGTACAGGGCAGATGGCAGACAGCGTGTATGGCATTGTGTGGGTGAGCGATTTGCTGATGTCAACATTGTGGATCGAGTGGCCCATGGTGGCAGTGGGGTTATGGTATGGGCAGGCGTATGTTTTGGACAACGAACACAGAAGCATTTTATTGATGGCATTTTGAATGCACAGAGATACCGTGACGAGATCCTGAGGCCCATTGTTGTGCCATTCATCCTTGACCATCACCTCATATTGCAGCATGATAATGCACGGCCCCATGTTGCAAGGATCTGTACACAATTCCTGGAAGCTGAAAACATCCCAGTTCTTGCATGGCCAGCATACTCCTCGGACATGTCACCCATTGAGCATGTTTGGGATGCTCCTGATCGGCGTATACGACAACATGTTCCAGTTCCAGTTCCTGCCAATATCCAGCAACTTCGCACAGCCATTGAAGAGGAGTGGACCAACATTCCACAGGCCACAATCAACAACCTGATCAACTCTATGCGAAGGAAATGTGTTGCACTGGGTGAGGCAAATGGTGGTCACACCAGATACTGACTGGTTTTCAGACCCCCCAATACAGTAAAACTGCACATTTTAGAGTGGCCTTTTATTGTAGCCAGCCTAAGGCACACCTGTGCAATAATCATGCTGTCTAATCAGCATCTTGATATGCCACACCTGTGAGGTGGATGGATTATCTCGGCAAAGGTGAAGTGCTCACTAACACAGATTTAGACAGATTTGTGAACAATATTTGAGAGAAACAGGCCTTCATGAGTTCAGCTCATGAAAAATGGGGGCAAAACCACAAGTGTTGCATTTATTATTTTGGTCAGTGTATGTGCAAATCATGGCTCAATGCAAAAAAAAAAAGTTCTAAATATATGATTTTTTCTATTGATTTTAGAAGTTTTATTACAAAAACAAATTCTGATTCTGAAAAGCAAAATATCAAATATGATGCAGGCAAGTTTCATATAAGAAACTGTTAGTAACAACAATCATAAAAGACAGACCTGGTGGTACATGCTCTTGGGAAGACTCTTCAGGACTATATTTTGAAAAAAAAAAAAAAAAAAAAGGGAAAAAGAAAAGAGCCAGTCAGAAATAAATAACACAAAGACCTTTAAATGTAAGAGTTAACTATTCAACCACACACAAATTCTCTAACGCATATTCGATTTAATGGAAAAATAAAGAACAGGTACAAAGGGTGTATACCTGCATACTGAGTATGTAGGTGTCTTACTGAGAAGAAAGAGGAAGACGAAAGGTGAGGAGAAAGAGAACTCATCTATTACAATATATAAATAGTTGGGGGAAGGTATAAAAGGATGGGTTAAAGGTGAAAACAAGTTTTTAAAATGTTATTGCACCTTTTCAGTCTTGTCTGCGCAAGTCTCTGAGATGGACCATAAAGATTCAAAAGACAGAAGTCAGACATTCTCAGCACAAGGACCAGTCATCCATAATACTCTATTCATACCAAAAGTATCAGCTAGCGATAATTAGTACCATGTTAATGATACAGGTCTTATGCTACATACTCTGTGGATAAGTGCTAAGTGTTCTTCTGATTGGCTAAAGGTAGCACCAATCTCCTGTATGGAGACACTTTCCGTCTGGCACCGGTTCATCCAGCTCTTATATTCTTCCTGATTAGGCAGACGATCCAAGAAGATTTTGAAAGACTCCCACACAATTTCCTGACACACTGATGGAAAAACAAAAACAATAACATTGTATTAGTGCAACAAAACACAATCAGAACAGTAAGTAATACAATCAATACATCACTTTTTATTGCGTGAGTAACAGAGTAAGGTTCTTGTTTGAATAAATTAATGCGTCTTTCATCTCAAAAGTTACAGCTTAGCTACTAGTGTTTGAATCTGAGTCAAGACAAGAGTCCACATGCTCCTGAGTCCATGACAAGACCAGACTGTTGTGGGTTTTGACACTGACTAAATCCTTTTCTGGTCTCAGCCTTCACTTGGACTCTGAGTCTCTTCCAAAGTCAGCACTGAGTCTAATTTGATTTTATATTCTCAATCTCGACTCAGATTCAACCCTCTTCTAAACGGAATCTTACAGGGGACATTGGATGCAAAGTTCACTTTTACATGCTGTTTGCATGTAAATATGTCTTAGTGTGTGGACACAACCAATCTACAATGATAAAAATCCATTGACTTCTTTTTTTTTTTTTTTCTAAAAATCTCAATTATCAAGCCGTTTTGATTTTTTTGAGCAATATGGCATCATATTGCCCAAGCCCCCACAACCGCTGATGGACGGTCCTGTATTAGCATATTTCAGCCCTCAGCCAGTTGACAACGTCTCGTAAGCAATGCAGGTGTTTTTTTAGTTGGATGTAAATGTGAACTTAAAGGGGTCATCAGATGCCTGTTTTTTTCACAAGTTGATATGATTCTTTAGGGTCTTAATGAAAAGTCTATAACATACTTTAAAATTTCTCAATGGTAGTGTAAAACCATTTTGGTACATGTCCCTTTAAATGCTAATGAGCTCTGCTCACCCCACCCCTCTCTTCCTCAGATGTCAAGAGTAAATTACGACCCTATGTTCATTAGTACATCCAACAACAAAACACCTCTACAAAACACCTCAATTGCTTAGGAGACATTCTTGTCTACGTCCCTTCTCCGGCGTCGAAACAATGTTGGTTGGACTGTTACAGCTCACTCAGGGTGGGTCTAAGGTAAGACGGCTGTGCCAATCAACAATCATGGGAGTGGCCTTGGTTTGTGTGACATCACAGACAAGAATCAGATAATTACTTGATTTGAAAAAGGGGTTATGATTTATAGATATTTTTGAAAAATTTAACTCAACCCTATTCCGGCATTGGTCTTGTCTCTGACTCGACCCTCTTATGCTCTCAGCCATAACTCTGACTCGACCCTACTCTGGTCTAGGTCTTGACAGGAGAGGATTTCACAGGATCGACCACTTAAGTGAGGATTGGACACTTAGAAACTTGGCTCTACAGCCAGGAGGTTTGAAATTCCCACAACAAATATACGGCTCATGATGTTAAAATGCACAAGCAAACATATAGCCTAACATTTAGCATAATCCAGCAGTCAGATGTTGAAACAAATTACTCAAAGTAATAACAATGGAATTACCATGTTTTTAGACACACACCTTATTAATACTGTGACAGTCTTCAAAGTGAAAATGGTAATTAATCAGTATCACAGCATATATCTGAGCACCATGGAATTACCATCCGATACATCACTGCCTGCATTTAGCCCAAGTAACCTGGTAAGACTATTTCTATTTTATTTGCAAGAATGTTGAAATTGGAGTTATTTGCACATATGGGTGCATTTTCTTGACAGAGACAGCAATTATCAGTCCAGATGACATTGTGGTGCAATCCCAAACTTTTGCAATTAGTGTCTCAATGATGCGCTCGGACAAGATCGCTCACACCCTCGCTCTGAGTCATGGATATGAAAGCTCTGACCTTATTGGCCCCATTCCAATGTGTTAGCTGACTTTTAACCCCGCCATACTGCCTTCTAATTTGTTAAGGGAGAAATCACATGTGAACTGTGAAATATCGTCTTGAGGACTTTCAACACTAACCCGAAACCGCAGAGTGGATGTGACTGCCAAACGCTAATGAGATCTCATTGTTACATACTCAGCTGTCAGCTGTACAGAACAGTTTGCACTAGTTGATTAATATTTATTGGAAACCTTTGTGGATTCTTGATGATATGGTGTTAACATAAATATGCTTTGATTCAAATCTTGTTACTTGGGTCAAGATCTGGTCTGAGTTCTGGGTTACGGTCTCTGACAATAATGTAGCCTTTTTATAATGTGCGAATGGTGATGATTATTTTAACCACAGGGTTAACCATGGGTCAGCACAAGAAGAGAATATGCAAGAACTTCATGATTTGCCATACTTTTTAATATGTCTAGCTATATACATATAGGAAGAGTTCAGATGCAAAAGCCTCTAAATTCATCTGAGGTATTTCTTTAAAATTAGCATTTCTTGCTGACTACTTTGTATAGGTTTCTATGTAAGTACTGGTACTTCTGATTGGGCTGTAGCTGGAATTTATCGAGTTTGAAGTAAAAGTATTTGATAAATGTAAACTATGTGTCAGAAGCATTCACTCAGTATCAGTATCTCATTTTTGAGCGAGATGGCTTTTAGCTGGTTTTGCATCTGAACTCTTCATATATATATATATATATATATATATATCGTATAACTTTCTGCCACCTTGCTCTTACCTATTAATAAAATCCTAAAATTCTTCTTCACCCATTTCCATGTTGAGGCACTAGTTATTTCTTGGCCAGTTTACAGCAGTGAGCCTTGTCTCATTCCTTCTAGCTGTCACTTTTCCAGCCTGTATTTCATTAGCTACAAGTCCAGATTCACTACTTGGCTTTGGGCACTTGGGTCATTTCTATTATGCGGTATCTTTTGAGATCTGTAACTGTTAAAAATAAACATGTCTTGTTGTAATATAAGGTAGAATGTCTATAAAAGGGTATCAGACTTTTAGAAATATGATCTGGTTGAGCTCAGGCATTTAAACTTTATAAATTATAGCTTGAGGCAAAAATAGCATGAGATAAATCAACAATTCCAGAGCTGATGTTAGCTTATGTCTATGCTGAAATTTTCCAACCAAAAATGATATAAATCCTTGTAGAATAATGTCATTAAGAGTCTGTCTTTCTTAGTAAAAGGGATATTACAAAATACTAACAGTATGTAAAAATTAATTCAAACCACAGTAGTACAAATGATTACAATTCACCCGTGTCCACTTAATTGTTGATTCTTGATATCTTTAACTATTTAATCTTTAATTATATCTCTAAAAAACACTAACATTTTTGAATGTTCCAAAAAGAGAGCAGCAGGTACAAAAGCTACTTTCAGTTCATTGACACTGAAATTCTATATAAATATGTGACCCTGGACCACAAAACCAGTCATAAGGGTCATTTTTTTTTAAACTGAGATTTCTACATCATAAATAAGCTTTCCATTAATGTATGGTTTTGTTAGAACAGGACAATATTTGGCAGAGATGCAACTATTTGAAAATCTGGAATCTGAGGGTGCAAAAAAAAAAAATCAAAATATTGAGAAAATCGCCCTAAATTGTCCAAATTAAGTTCTTAGCGATGCAAATTACTAACTAAAAATTAAGTTTTGATATATTTATGGTAGGACATTTACAAATTACTTCACGGAACATGATCTTTACTTACTATCCTAATGATTTTTGGCATAAAAGAAAAATCAATAATTTTGTACCCACACAATGTATTTTTGGCTATTGCTACAAATATACCTATGCTACTTAAGACTGGTTTTGTGGTCCAGGGTCTCATATATATTAAATTAATGCATGACAATACTATTTTTTCTTTATTATTACTATTAATACTTTCGTGTCTCACCTCTGAGCTTGTAGTATTTGAGGTGGTTAGTGACGGCTTGCTGCACTGTTTCTTGACTGCAGAGGCGTACTCCACTGGACAGAAAAACATTTCGTTTATGTCTTCGCAAGAGTCCATGGTCTCCAGGCCTTTCCACAAATCTTTGAAACAATCTTTGTGAGCGTTTATCTGGTTTTCCAAGCATGGGAATCTGGTCTTCTTCCCCTGAAAAGGAAACACAAACGAATTACTTGGTGACAACCATCATCCTCTCATCACACTGCAACATATATATGTATATACACAAAAACACATACCATTGGTAATATCCAGCTGGACTATTGCAAAAATACAGCTTAAACAACACAGGATGCAGGTCCATATGAGCTTCCACATAATGACTTCCTGTGGCTTAAAAAAATTAAGCTGTTGTGCAATAGTCGCCGCTTCACTTCGGACGATGTGACCAAATCTTCCCACACCTGTGCATACCTGTTACACTGATAGTTCTGATAGTATATATTGTTGTTACAAAGTGCTATCCAGATTGTCAAAGATGAACGCAGGTGTATAACTGTAGCAATCCTCTGGCAGGTAGGCAGATGGAAGGGATTTTCCTTTTTTTTCTTCTAATCTTGTTTAGTAATCCTGTAGAGCAGCTAATGAAGAAGTAACTGGAAGAACTGGAGTTAACCAAGAGTGCAAACCAAATATAAATGTGCAGGGAACGAGGAGTGAAGGAGAAAATGAGGAAAAGGTGATTTGCCAGATATCCATAAACCAAAATAATCTGAACCCAATATAAGGTACTCAATGAAGGCATACTCACTTGGTGCTTACGTAATCGCTGCTCAACTGAACACTTGACCACCTGTCAGGTTAAGGACACGTATTAATGCTTTGACCCTTAAAGTCTACAACAACTGTAAATTAACTGGAATCAAGATGCTTCATTAAGAGTGAGAACAGTGTTGAAACAAATAAGCCAAAATAAATATATTGCAATTTTGATGAGAAGTAAACTACATGACCAAAAGTAGCAACTACTTAAAATTGCAATGAAAAGGAAATAGTGACAAATCTTTTCTTCCATATATGTGACATACACCCAGAAAAAGGGTTATCAAAATAGACAGTCCATTTGTTTTTGATTGGATAGAGGCTGAATGCAAGCTGGCAGTTGAATGTAAGAAAGAGGCAGGGTTTAAGTGGACTAAATGATTGCACAAGTCTGGTATACGTCACCAGAAAGAAGCCTTTTTACCAGAATACAGAGTTAAGACATTTTGATTACACATTATAAAGTCAAAAAAAAAAAAAAAAAAAAAGTAGAAAATATAAAGTGGAACATAACAATGAATGAATAGTTATACTATAAGGTAAATTATAAACACTTTAAAGTATACACTACACTTCAAAGTATAGTCATGTTAGCTATTTTGCTAACTAAACACTAAAGGCGACTTTCTAGTTAGGAACACTTAAAGGTTCATGAAACCCCAGACTACTTTTTCTGAGATTTTAGCAGAGGTGTTTGTGTTGCACATCATAGATGACAATGTTAGCATCTGTTGATTTTAATTGTTGGAGAAAACTGGTTAATTATGAGCTTTTTTGCACTATTTTCGTCTTCCGGGTTTAAAATCTACATTGTGCTGACGTCAGAGTTTGTGACGTGGCAACGGACTATAGTACATCGATGACGCGTCGGTGTCTCATAATTATTCATGAGGCTGCGTGCTCTTATCCTATGAGAAGATGTTTCGCCTAATTATTCAGGACAGCGTGTGTTGATTTGCTATTACAGAAACATTCATGGATCAAAGGAGAGTGTTTGTTTTTGTTTAGTGGGGTAAGTTGACCCACCCCCTGTATCTTGGCAACTGTATACGTTTACTGTCATGTGACCATGTATTTTGGGAATCACACATAATTTCTGCCAGACTATGAAAAGCAGAAACACATGGGAGTGGTGGAAGGCACACATTTACTCTAAAAACTCTACAACAAATTTATCTAGGTCTAAAAATATTTATGATGCATATCAGTGATTTAGCAAAATATAAAACCAAGTCATTTAGCTAAATATTTGCCTGAATTGGTAAGCTAGCTAGTTTTTTTCCAAAATGCCAGCTATGGGGCAAAGTGAGCCAGCACTTTAACTTACCTCACCATAAGGCACTGAAGTTAAGTTAAATCTATGAAGTATAAAGTGGTTTCTTAATGTGATACTACACAACTGGTTTAGTTTATTTGTAGTTTATTGGTGTACAAGTGCACCAAATTCTTTTCTGAGAACCAGAAGATGCTCTTCATCACATTATAATCAAATCTATCTTTCCACCTGTAGTCTCTAATGACATTGCAGAAAAGGTACCATGCCAAGAATCTTTTAAAATGTTTCTTAGTTTCAGTGACATTTATGTCTTCACTCTAATTCATTTTTTTATTTAATTTTACTCAACTCTTTGTTTAGACTGTTTTTGGAAGCTTAAACCTTTGGTGTTCAACACATTGTTTCAGAAATCCAAACAATAAGATTAAAAAAAAATTAAATTCATTTGATTGGTTTTAAGTTAGCTTTAAGAAAAGACTTTGTCATTTGATATTTGAGTTTTTAAAAGAGCTTATCTTTAAAATTTTACATGGGTTTGAATCAGATGCAGTCAGATGGTCAGTTTTCACCCACATGGCGTATCTTACCCCTAACACTTTTTATATAAGAAGCCATATTTTTAAAACCCTTTGCCATAGATGCATTTTGGTAATATAAGAAGAGGAAACATCCTGAAATTACTTTAGATACTTTAATTGTACTTCTGCCTCATTTTCACTTATCTTGAGGACCACATAAGTAAAAAATTGCTCATCTTACCCCACTCTCCTGTGTTATCTTAATTATGAACACACTGGTTTGTAGTGCAAACAGCGTTTACTGCACGTTGTTATTCTTCTCGTTATTTCCCTATAGTGGCAATGTTTATTAGAGCAAAGTGACCACACGTGTATTTCCAATACAGATTCACATCTTGGTAGCCAATAATTAGATCTGCAAACATGAGGCTTCCAAAACCCTGTCCTCTAAAGACAGGGCATGTCACAGACACAGGTGTGATTTCCCAGATTCAGGGCCATTTTTAGAAATAATTAATTCTAAATAAGATTTTGTTTTAGATGTGGACATGCGTGACTTGCATGGCTAATACTAAGACAGGATTTTGTACCCCCTGCGCTCACACACTGATTTAACTGCCACAATACAATTACTGTACAGGTGACTTAATGCCTGTGTCCTTAGAAAGGTACAGTAAAGAATAAAGGTTTGTAAAAATACAGCCCAGTGTACTGTTTGAATATGAAGGGATTTGCCCTATTGATTTTTCACAGGTGTTTTACCTGTTTTTTTTTTATTGTGCTGTGTTTGAGGATTGAAGGGAATGTTCATAAATGTAACAGAAAATACACTGGTAATTTTCTGCCAGGACATTATCCATTCTTTCCAGATTTTTTATTTTTACAGTGTAGCATTCTTTTACATTACTTTCTTCTTGTTTTACTGCTACTCTTTCTGTAGCATGTATACAGTGCACTTTTCATTGTGTTAAACATATCTTTAACTTTGTTAGTCTGATCAAATAAACAGACTGTGTTGACTAAAACCGTTCAATACTTGATATTTCCAAATCATTCATCACACTGGAAATGGCACAAATAGTAATAGTAGACTCTTAAAAATAAAGGTATTTCACGATGCCATAGAAGAACCTTTTTTATCTAAATGGTTCCATAAAGAACCTTTAACATCTGAAGAACCTTTCTGTTTCACAAAAGGTTCTTTGTGGCGAAAGAGGGTTCTTCAGATTATAAAAAAGAAAGAAAGAAAGAGATGGTTCTTTAAAGAACCTTTGACTGAATGGTTCTTTGTGGAACCAAAAAACGTTCTTCTATGGCATCGCTGTGAAGAACCTTTCTAAGCACCTTTATTTTTAAGAGTGTATAAAAGCATGTTGTTCCAAAAAATGTCCATCCTATGGTCTGTATCAAAGACAGGAAAAAGCTAACATTCAGCTTCCACCAGGTATTACAGACCTCCATGGTACACACACTGAAAGATTAAGACTCTTTTTTAAGCAAGCAAACAAACAGAGACAAACACTGTACACAGACTGGAATGCTGGGATTATTGGAAGAAGGTGGGTGGTCTGTAAATCAGTCTAATCTCTCGCTGTCTGATTAGTGTTAAACCTACACTATCCCTGCACGCACCTGGCCTTTTGTTGCTCTACTTGACCACTACTAATGAATTAGCCAATCAGAACACGGACTCATGCCGCACCCCAACTGCCTATCCAATCATGTGCTCCATGCAGGTTCCTCCCACATTCATTCATCACAACCAAAGCCACTGTTGAGAAAGCATAAACAGTACAAATGTATATTTTAACAGGGTCTTCTTATGGATCAGGATCTCAGGATCAATATTTTTTTCTTTTCCATGTGAACCCTTTGAAGAAACACTTTGTGCTACTTACCTCAATAAAAACACAGACATACAGAGAAATCTGAGATTAAAAGAGCAAAACAATTTAGCATCATTTTATGGACATTTATTTCCTTCTAAAGTGTTTCCAACAATGTATTACAAAAGCATAAAATTAATATAAAAGTTCAAAAACAGCTAAAATATAAATATATCTAGCGTAAAATAATCATGTGAACCTAAAAGCTTCACATCACTGAATGACATTTCCATAATCTGTCCTATCTTGTAGAGCTTCATGTCCCAGAGAGCCTTGCTGAAATCTGTACAGGTGTAGGATGAGGTCTCGAATCTCCTCCCGTTTACGTCGCACCTGTTGCCGTGGAAACCAGCGCTCCAATCTCAATGGCAAGTCAAAGTGTACCACAGGATCCTGAAAAATATACAAATAGCATTGCTGTCAAAATAGACTCTTACACAGATTTGAAATGTGTTTTTAAAAATTTTAGAATAAAGAATGGGTGTAAGTGTACCTGTAAAAAACTTTCTGCATATTGTAGCAGGTAAAGGCCACAGTCACTGCTGTTGTCCTGTAGGGGGACTCTGCAGTGGACACCTATCATGCGCTCAACACTAAAGTCACGACAAAAACCTCTTTTTGTCACCCACTCCACCTGAAGGTATCTAAAAAACACCATTAGAATAAATCAAGTCATGTGAAGAAATTTCATTATACACATTCATATATACACACATACATATATAGGGGCGTTTTCAAGGGAAGCAGTGTCTCCTCTCCTGGATGAAAAAATAATCGATATTACAAAAAACAATGCAAATAAGACTAAATATGACATTAAAAGACTAAAAGTCACTTGTTTTTATAACAATACTGTCCAACAACGACTCCCATAGGCAAAGCTACAGCGGAGGATTTACAAGTGCAAACAGCCCGCCTTGTTGGCAGAGGCTATTTACACTAACTCAAAATAACATGTTGGAAAGGTATGTATTTTCAATAATAATGAGGAAAATAATCGAAAAGTTGAACATAAAAGTATCGGGTAGGGTTAGGGGTAGAGTAGGGAGGGATTTATTGTCTCAATAAGGTGGCATCTGTTTATTAATTTGAATTGAAATTATATTTTACACTCAATATGTTGTTATTGCATACTGTTTTGTAATGTACTACAATACTGAGGTGCAGATAAATGCCACTATTTGCAATAAGTAGTATAAACAAAATCCTGCTAGGTGTAAATAGTAAATAGAATTTATAGCTTGATGCACTTAGTGTAAACATTAAGTGTAACAGGGACATGAATTCTGAATTATATACATGTACATAAACATAAAAAACTGCCTCCTCATTTTACAACACTACCGCACACCACTGATTACGTTTGCAAACACTTACTCTCGCAAGAGTTTGAAGATACGTTCATGAACAGACAACTTAAGGGAATCCATGATGAGAATGCATGGTCTGAAAAAAAGAGTAAACATAATTCTTAAAACTCTGGGTTAAAAAAAAGCTAAGCTCTGTCTAACTGTTCTGCCCATTAAAAGCCAAAAGATTAAAAAAAAAAAAAAAAAAAAAAAAAAAAAAAGTTCAAATTTAATTTAAAGTTAATAAAAGTAAAAAAAACAAAAAAACAAAGTTTGCCATGTAATACAACAGTGAAATCTTTTCCTGAAAGCCTCCGTAACTGCATAACAGGGTCGGAAATTAATGAGGGCTTGTAGCAAAATTTCCACAAAAAGGAATGCCCTATAAATTTAAGACAAAGGGTCAAAAAATGTTAAACAATTAAACAATGTAAATTAAATGTGACAATTAATAAATAATAAAAAGTGATAGCTTTTACGCACTGTTTTGTGCAGCATTGAGCCTTGTAACCAGTCAGTCGTGTTTCTGTTGAATTTAGGAATGCATTGGCCAATCAGAGGCGCTTAGATTAGGGGCTGTTTACAAGTGTGCACACTCACAAATTCCCTCATCAAAAAAATCCTAAAAAAACACAGTGATGTACAACACCTATGATGTAGATAAAAGAATAATTTCATAGCTTTGATGATTATAATGTGACGTGCCCTAAACGATTTTATATTGTTTTCTATGTCGATATTAAAAATCATTATTATAATACAAACAGCAATAATCTACAAGAATGGTTTTTGTCATAATATTGCAAGCCCTGTGAGCTCCTTTTTTTTTTTTTTTACATAATTTAGATGCAATTTTAAACAGTCTACTGCTATTGTCAACCGTTTAAAATATTGATTAAAATAATTGGGTAAATTACGTATTTGACATTAGAGACAACACTGTATGGTGATAATAATAATAATAATAATAATAATAATAATAATAATAATAATAATAGGTGATTATTAATATTGCCCTCACAAATAAAAATAAAATTTATTGTCCCTTAATAGAAAAGTTCATTTCTGACCCTGCTGCTAAATAAATAAATAAATAAATAAATAAATAAATAAAAATAAAAATCAATAAAATGATAGAAATTAAATTTTAATTCTTATAATTAAAAAAAAAAAAAAAAAAAAAAAAAAAAAAATAATATCTCTTATACAGTATTTTTTATAATATTATAGTTTTTATTTTATAGAAAACTTAAATGATCTTTTCCCACACTAAATTTTTATCATCCAAAGAATTTTTTAAAAAATACCATACCTTTTACACACAATTTGTTTCTTGCAGGTATTTTCGGTACAGTCCTACAGAGGGAGAAGGTTCTGCTATTACTGTGCATGTGCAAACCATCTGTCCACATCACATTATATCAAATCAAATACTATCCAACTAATCAAATTTTCAAATAAAAAATTTCTGACTAACAAGACCTGACAGTTCATAACATTTATTTTGACTTACAGGAAGATGAAGAGATGTGCTTGTCTTTATACGACTGTCATCTAGATTAAGAACAAACGTTTGTCTAGAATCATCAAATGATACTTAAAAGTAGTAAGCTTATGTAAATTAGCACTAAAGGCATAAGAATTAAAATTTTTCAAAACGGACACATCTTACCTTTGTCCTCATCACCGCTGGATCTACTCTCTCCATGAACCTCACCCTCAGACTCACCCAAACCTTCACCTCCATCACCCTGCACAGAGCCTCCGCCAACCCTCTTCACATACTGTGGCTCTTCTAACCCAGGGAAACAGATCACCACGAGATACCAGTGAGCTCTGAAACAAACACCAGACATGATATAAGACACTTATAAACATTATATGATACACACTGGTACATTCAAGGCAAATGAAAGCTCAAAACATTTTATAATGACCATAAAGAGCACAAATTAGTGAATGAAAGTACACAAAAAAAAGAAACATATAAGTTCAAGTGTCCAAACACTGTATTAAGAGCCAATACTCACTCTTGATTGACAGGCACAAACAGGAAGTCTTTATCAAAGATGTCTACATGACGCGTCCATGTCCTCACACGCTGATGCCTTCTGACCTGAGCTCTGATGGACGACCAAAGCAGTAAAATCAAAAACCATTTGCAACAATAAGCATTATCAAATGAAAGTGTTTAAAAATATCGCACAAGAGATATATATGATTATATGGGTGCTGTCTAACAAATACTCACGGTGTGCTTGTACTGTCCTCATTAGCATTGTCTCTGCGTGTGAGCTGTTTATAGAAAAAACTGCTGAAAACATGAGATCTGTCTACAGAAGCTTGCGGGGCCTTTTGCACCAAAAGATACCTGAAAAACACACACACAAAATGCATCAGTTTGCAAATTTGTTATCAATATTCAGATTTCAGATTTAAGCACCTAAAAACAGTTAAACTACAGTTAAAAAATTGAAAGTCAGTAAGAATTTGTAATCTTTAATATTGCAAAATATTATTACAATTTAAAATAACCATTTTCTAATTTAATACATTTTGAAATGTAACCCATTCCTGTGATGGCAAAGCTGAATTTTCAGCAGCTATTACTCTATTCTTCAGTGTCACATGATCCTTCAGAAATCATTCTCATATGCTGATTTGGTGCTCAAGATACATTTCTTATTAGAATCACAGTTGAAAACTGTTTTAGGACCCATTTACTGTGTCCTTGCTGAAAAATATTATTGATTTCTTTGTTTAAAAAAAAAAAAAAGAAAACCCAGGTATTAAGACTTGTATGGTTTATTATAATGTAAATGATGTGTCTCTTACTGAAATATGCAGTAAAAGAAACCCATGAAAGATTTACATTATTTTAAAAAATCCACATCGTTTTTGACATATTTTGGACTATGGGGCGTGCCATTATTTTTTACCGCAACACAACTCAGAAAATAAAATACTGATACGATGACCACAGCTACTGAAAGAGCTTACAGGCGGTGATCGATATAAGCACAGGCTTAAACCAAATGCTGCAACATCAATTTTTCCCCACAAGGAGTCTGAACTCCCTAGGATATAGAGTGAAATCCACACTGAGAAACTCCTTGAGTGGCTGCAGCTTTATGACAAGCGTCGGCATGTTTACATCTTGCCAGGATGTAGCATTTCTTGTCTCTGCCGTTTGTAAGTTCTTTCAGTAACTGTGGTCTAAAGCTTCAAAGGCATCAGGGCTACAGTGGAGAGAACAAAGACGCAGGTCTTTAGGAAATTTTATTTGTCCACAGGCATCTTTCCATTCTTTTCTCTTCTTCTTATCACTTGGAAAAGCACTGAAGACTAACAGCACTTCAACTAAAAATTACAACCAAAAGCCACACAAAGTGGCATACTATAAGTATTTTATTTTAGGTTGTGTTGCGGTAAAAATATCAACCAGTACCTCACAGAGTGCAAAATAACAGGGCCTCCATAGTCCAAAATATGTATAAAATGATGCTGATTTTTTTTTTTTAAATAACATAAATCTTTCATGGGTTTTCTACTACACATTTCAGTTAGACACATCATTTACGTTATATAACGCCATACAAGTTTAAATACCTGGGGTTTTCTTTAAAAACAGCCAATGTGTAGTTGTTTCTATGGGCAGTTCTTGAATAAAACAAGTTGCAAACTGGATTAAACTTGCTGATAGTCAAAACTCCCAGTTCTTAATCCCTCTCCTTCACAAATAACTGATAGAGTGACTCTGTCTAATTCAACTGCATATAAATACCGATTCAGATATAAAAGTCATCCTTAGTAGTCTTACTTGAGGTAGAAGTCGATGATGACATCATTAAGAAACTCGCCACTGTCTAAACACTCCAGGTCCTCTGTCGTCACGGTGATGGCTCCTTTCGAGGGTGGAGGAGGGAACTGAATCAACCTAAACAGTCGAATTAAAGTAAATTAGGACTGATTTAAATTGGTTCAAAGTGACAGTGATATTTGTGACCCTGGTCATAAGGGTTAGTTTTTTTAAATTGAGATTTATACATCATCTGAAAGCTGAATAAATAAGTCATGCATTGATATATGGTTTGTTAGGATAGGACAATATTTGGTTGAGATACAACTATTTGAAAATCTGGAGTCTAAGAGTGTGCAAAAAAAAAAAAAAATCGAAATATTGATAAAATCGCCCTTTACAGTTGTGGAAATGAAGTTCTTAGCAACACATATTACTAATCAAAAATTACGTTTTGATATATTTACGGTAGGAAATTTACAAAATATCTTCATGGAACGTGATCTTTAATTAATTTCCTAATGATTTTTGGCATAAAAAAAAGGATAATAATTTTGACCTGTGCAATGTATTGTTGGCTGTTGCTACAAATATACCTGCGCTACTTAAGACTGGTTTTGTTGTCCAGGGTCACATTTATAAATATACATCACAGTTTCAACAATAATATTGAGCAGCACAGCTGTTTACAACACAATGATGATAAAAAATGTTTCTTGAGCCCCAAATCAGCATATTAGAATGATTTCTGAAGATCCTAAAGACTAGAGTAATGACTGCTGAAAAATTTGGCTTTGACATTACAGAATAAAATATATTTCAAAATATACTAAAATAGAAATGTTTTTTAAATTGAAAGAGTATTTCAAAATATTACTGTTTTTAACTGTATTATTGATCAAATAAATGCAGCTTTGGTGAGAATAAGAGATTTCTGTCAAAAACATTAAAAACTTTTTTTTTTTACCTGCGTGCCGGACCACAGTGTCGGTACGGTGCCCATTCTGCCCCAAGGGTAGGTTCCAAGGTAACACTGTATGAACCCTGAGCTCTTCTGTGGCACAGCGTGTAAACTGGCTCCAACTGCACATCAGAATCCTGAGACTGAAAACACACTTTCAATCCATAAAAAGGCCTACAATCCTACAATCTACTTGAACCCCTAATTATCAACCTAATCATTTGCAAATAAATTACTAACATTAAAAGATAACGTCAGGAAAGAAATAAACTTGCAAACAAGGAAAAAAGCAAACACACAAGATACATAGATGCAATATTTTGTCTGAACCTTCACAGCAGATACAGCAGTATGTTCAGCAGTGCTGGTTTGCAGATCAGTTTTGGGCGTCAACAGTTGGAGAAGGTGTGTTTCATGGGAGCTCAGAAGCAGTTCCAGACTTTCCTGCTGTGTGAGGGCGGCCTGGAGTTGGGAACTGCTCTGATTTAGAACCACAAAGTCCATTAAGGAGGCCAAGATCGCACTGTCAACACCAGCTAGACATTCAGCCAAACACAGCAACAAACACACACTGCCTTCGGCTGTACACACACATAAAAACATACGTAAAAGGAGAGAGAATATAGAAACTACTGTTATTGCTTTCAAAAATATTAGCAATGTTAACAAATATATAACAATATATTACAGTATTATTAGTAATCAAGAAAGTAGACAGGTAGCTGACCTGGACTTGTGCCTGACAGGATGACAGACAGGTCATTGTGTAATTGGTGTGCCTGGGCATCAGACAGCCAAAAGAGGAGCAGAGAAGGGGGTGGATCCTCGTTGTCCTTAACCAGGCCACACCCACTCAACATAGGCTCCTCCCACACACTGTATTTACACACGCTAGCCATAGATATAGAAATGTTCACTGAAGAATCTGATCAAACAAAAAGAAAAAATTTATAATCATATCTATTACGCATAGATATTACCTAATTATTACATAAAATGTAATATGAAAAAATATAAAATGCTAATTATATGTTACAAAAGCTTTTTATTTCAGATAAATGCGAATCTTTGGATCTTTCTACTCATCAAATCCATGAAAAACTGTTTAAAAAATGTTTCTTGAACAGCAAATCAGCATATTAGCATGATATGAAACAGTAAATGCTTAGTGTAAACTTCACCAGAATATTTCTAATGATAACCTTTGTGTATAAAACATGTTTACCTTTCAATAACAAGGTGATCTCGTCTGTAGTGATCTGAAAAATGGTATATTAAAAACCAGTGACACAAATAGAAAATAGAGAAAAATTCAAAAACATTCTAGATACTATTTTTATGTAAACCACAGCTTGAATAATGACTTGAATGATTCAGACATATTTGATCTCTCCAACCCAGCATATCAACATATCACTCTTACCTCTACACTCTCACAAGCAGCACTAACTCCACCCATGTGAAGGGAAGACAGCTGGCACTTCACCACAACAGAACTCTAACAATAAAAACACACATACACAGACATCAGTACCCAGTTAAGCTGAATGTTTTTTTACACCAAGATAAACTATTATGAGATACTCTAAAATCAGCTATATACTATACTATACTATTTAGCAATTATGTAGTAAACAAACTGTATTCTTAAACTGTAGTCTGGCATGTGGATCACCATACCCACCTGTGTGCGAATGACACTTTGGTGTTTTTCTGCTTGTAAACCCTTACCGATTTATCTTCTATATTCATGTCTTTTGCACCCTCCAGTGGCTGGATGTTTAGGGCAGAGGTTTCCACCTCTTTTCTTTCCTCTCCTTCCTCTTCCTCTTCACTGGACAGAACAACTAAGCAAGATAACAGAATTATTGTCTTCATATAATAAACATACAAAGTTAGAAAAAAAAAATGGTAACACTTTACAAAAAGGTTCATTAGTTAACGTTAGTTAACTGCTTTAGTTAACCTAACTAAGAATAAACAATACTTCTACAGCATTTATTATTCTTAGATAATTTCAGCACCTAATAATGCATTATTAAAGTCAATGTGCCTGTTAACATTAGTTAATACACAGTGAATTAATATGAACTAACAATGAACAACTGTACTTTCATTAACTAACATTAACAAAGATAAATAAATACTGTAATAAATGTATTGTTCGTTCATGTTAGTTAATAAATTAACTAGCATTAACTAATAGAACCTTATTGTAAAGTGTTACCGAAAAAATATCTTTTTATATCTGTGAGGCACACAAAAACCAAATAATTCTTGATATTTATTAGTAAAATGAAAGGAAGTCTCTTATGCTCACTAGGGCTGTACTGATTTGATCAAAAAAATAGTAGAAAATGTAACATTATTACAGTTTGAAATAACTGTTTTCTATTTTAACATATTTAAAAACGCAAACTTTAATGGAAAATCTGAATTTTCAGCAGGCATTACTTTAGTCTACAGTGTCACAGTGCTTAATATTTTTGTGGAAACTGTGATAATTTTTTTTTTTCAAGACTGTTGTTAAAAAATTCAGTAGAAGTATTCACAGTCACTTTTGACCTATTCAATGCATCCTCACTGGATTAAAAGTACATATTTATTTAAAAAAATAAACTTTTGAACAGTAGTACACTGTTACAGATGACAAGTTATTTGTATGAAATAGCATGTTACATTGGGCACTAATCACTTACTAAGTTCAGACTGGTTGTGCTTAGAGGACTCTAAGATGACACTCCCAGAGCCAGGGTCTGAGCTGGGAACCTGTTCACCTAAAAGGCTGTCCATACGACATCTTTTGACTGGGACTTCATTGTCAACCCCAACTGAGAGGCGTAACACACTTCCTCTTATTCCATCTATTTCCTGCACCACCTCTCCATTCCTGAGCGAGTGATTTTCCTTTTCATCTGAAGCATACTTCGGGCACTCTCGTGTTTCTCTCCTTTCTTCCTTACTCGGTAGATGCTGCAGAATCAAATACAGAATCAAAGATTATGATCTCTAGTAATGTTTGAATAATAAACAGATGAACTTCCAAGTTCCAAAAAGTTCCAAATCATAGTTTATAGTTTGCTTTGATAAACCTTTTAAATAAATTTGGACTAACCTCATGTTTTTTTTTTTTCATGTCTTTAAAGAAAGAAAAAATAATGCATTTAATTTATTTCTAAAATGCAATTTATTCCTGTGATGGCAAAGCTGAAGTTTCAGCAGCCATTATTCCACTCTTCAGTGTCACATGATCCTTCAGATAGGGTGACCACCTGGCAATACATCTGTTGCGGGACAGAGACGTGATTTTGTGCTGTTATGCTATGTATATACTGATTTACATTTGTTGTCATATGGGCTGATTTATGTTTCTGAGCGTGCACATGTAAGTAAGAGAAAGCACGTCCATTTGTGTGAGAGTGAAGAGAAAACACCTGCCCTGCATTACAATAATGCACTCTAGACATAAGTCATTAAAACAAAACCATAGAAACAGCCTCAAACGAACTGTTAAAATAAGAAGGAAGTCACGTGTGAAAGCTGCATTGATTTTTTTAAAATAATCAATAAGGTAAAATTAAATGGAGAATATTGGTTTTTTTTTTTCCTTGTGCACTCGAAAATTTCCATCGGTGGTGCTAGATTACTTGATGAGATCCACAAATCCTTTGCGTGGAAACTACGTCACAAAAAGAATAAATAAAAATCTTTCTTAAAAAGGCAAAAAAAAAAAACGCATGCACATTTTCTTAATATGATTATTAAAAACCAACAGAGTAATAAAAAAAAAGTGGGACATTTCTTCAATATCTAACGTGCAGGACAAGGAGTGAAAATGCTGTGCGGTACAACGTAAAGCAGGTCAGGTGGTCAGTCTAACTTCAGAAATCATTCCTGTGGAAAACATTTGAGGATTTTTCTCCATATAGTAGACTTCTATTTCCCCCGAGTTTGAACTTCCAAAATGCAGCTTAAATGCAGTTTCAAAGGGCTCTAAACGATCCCAGCCAAGGATGAAGGGTCTTATCTAGCAAAACAATCGGTTATTTTCTAAAAACAATTACAATTTATATACTTTTTAACCTCAAATGCTTGGTTTGTCTAGCTCTGCGTGAACTTTGTTTTTTCCGGTTTAAGACTGTTAGGGTATGTCGAAAAACTCCCATCTCATTTTCTCCTCCAACTTCAAAATAATCCTACATCGCTGGTTTACCTTTTTTTGTAAAGGGTGTTTGATCTTTGCATGTTCGCTTTGCAAACACTGGGTTGGTACTTCTACAGCGATGTAGGACGATTTTGAAGTTGGAGGAGAAAATGAAATGGGAGTTTTTCGACATACCCTAACTGTAATGAACCGGAAAAAACAAAGTTCAGGCAGACCTAGACAAGACGAGCATTTGAGGTTAAAAAGTATATAAATTGTATATATATATTTTTTTTAAAAATAACCAATCGTTTCACTAGATAAGACCATTCTTCCTAAGGTGGGATCATTTAGAGCCCTTTGAAGCTGCATTTAAACTGCATTTTGGAAGTTCAAACTCAGGGGCACCATTGAAGACCATATAACGGATTTTATAATTTTTTCATTAGCTCCTTTTATGGGGTGAAAGTTAAAGGGTTAAAATAGAGATCTTTTGAAAACATTATAAATGTGTCATTTTTTTCAGTCTATTATAAGTTCTGACAGCTTTTGCCAAGAACTACAAATCTTACCTCGCCACCTGATTTTTTCTCTCTCAGGCAACCCCGCGTTGCTAATGATGAAGAGGGGCTGCATACAGATTCACATCCAGAGGAAATTGCTTGCTCATGTTGTGGAGATACTTCAAGAAGTAATACTTCATTCTCTTCACAAGTAGATGGTTTGGTCTGTTTAGGAAACTGTTCACTAATCTGAACAACCTGAGGTGAGTCACTTTCTCTGGGTGAACAAGAGTTATCAGATACTTCAGATGACTCTAATAGTTTCAATGATGAGTTCAGTTGTTTTGGACTTTTGTTTTCTTTGTGTGGATGTGATTCATTTTCAGAGGATGACTCAGCCTGGTTATGGGATGGTGAAGTGGATTTTGGTCCAGTAGAGTCTGTTTCTCCTCTTTTTGTTAGACTGGTTCTCCTCTTGTCTGTGAGTGCAGCAGTTGAGGTGTGATCACTCCGCCTTTTGCTCTCGGATTGGTTTGTCTTTTGGCAACTCTGCCTGCCGCATCTCAGAAAGCTCTGCCCGATCTCTGTCTGAAGAACATCTTCTAAAACCACCTTGATCTGACGCCTGTAGTAAAATAAGAACATAATCAAATTATTATTGCCCAAACATACACAAATTATACATACAATGACTGACACACACAAAAAAACATCATACTAAAATAACGAATAACAAACAGTGTAGCTCCTTAAAAATTCTTACTTTACTTGAAGATCCATAACTACTAGACAGACAGTTTAAACACATTTGGTACATTCTGCACAGCTGTTTATTGACTTATCTTGTTAACTAATGGCACAGCAACTACTTTTACGTACTAGCAGTGTGCACATGGAATGAGACGGGTCAGCATGTACAGATGGTGCATGAATGATAAGCACAAGTGTTTAGTGGGAGAGTGTAGATGTGCGCCATATCACACAAAACAGGATTTCCCTCTGCTATTTTAAATTAAGAGTAATATAAACTAAGTAAACATAACTATGTAAATATATATTATAACAGTTACAAAGCAAAACACCCTCCCCAATTCATCCAGATGGTTTAAAAACTAAGCAGCAAAAATGGCCAGATATGAGCATAACACATCAACACCTATTCAGCATTCAGCAGCTTTACTGAGCAAGCCTATTTTAAGGATCAGAAAGACGGTGGAAAATTTCTAAAACTGGCTTGTCCGAAGGAGCATGTTTTTATATGAATTTGTTAAAGCCAAATAAGTGAAACCACTTCAGGTCTGGCAGCACTGTCTTAAAGGAGAAGTCCACTTCCAGAACGAAAATGTACAGATAATTTACTCACCACTTGTCATCCAAGATGTTCATGTCTAAGAAATAATGTTTCTTGAGGAAAACATTCCAGAATTTTTCTCTATATAGTGGACTTCAATGGTGCCCCCAAGTTTGAACTTCCAAAATGCAGTTTGAATGCAGCTTCAAATAGGTTTAAACGATCCCAGCCGAGGATCGTTTTATCTAGTGAAACGATTGGTCATTTTTAAACAAATTGACAATTTATTTATTTTTAACCTCAAACGCTCCTCCGTCTCTGAGATGCGCATGCATAGTCTCTGTAATCCGGGTCAATGCAGTCAGGGTATGTCGAAAAACTCCCGTCTTGTTCTCTTCTTCAACGTCAAAATCAATTGCTGTTTTACCTTTTTTTTTTTTTTTTTGCAAACATTTTGGATGTTTGATCTTCTCTGCAGTTTCACTCTGTACACACTGGGTTGGTACAAAATGGGTTTTGGGGAAGAAGACGAAATGGGAGTTTTTCGACCTACCCTAACTGTGCTGACCGCATTGAACCGGAAAAAACAGACTTTGCGCAGACTTAGACAAGAGGAGCATCTGAGGTTAAAAAGTATATAAATTTTCAATTTGTTTCGAAAATGACTGAACATTTTGCTAGATAAGACCCTTCTTCCTCAGCTGGGATCGTTTAGAGTCACTTGAAGCTGCATTTAAACTGCATTTTGGAAGTTCAAACTTGGGGGCACCATTAAAGTCCACTATATCGAAAAAATTTTTTGGGAATGTTGTCCTCAAGAAACGCAATTTCTTATCGACTGAAGAAAAAAAGACATGTAATGTAAGTAAATTATCTGTACATTTTTGTTCTGGAAGTGGACTTCTCCGTTAAGACACCCTAAAACCAACTTGCTCCAAAAACTGTAAGCATGCAAAATGTGCTCGATGCATTACTTCCTCTGTCAGGAAACAGGTGTTGGGTAATCAAGAATGTAAAAAATTCAGTTACAAACCTCTAAAATCTGCAGTTTTTTTTTTTTTTTAAATACATGCAATGTTGAGAGTCTTCACACAAAATATCACAAATGCAGTTGACAGGAACTCATTTGGTTAACATCTGTGTAATCAAAAACTATATAATTCACATAATGTAAGGCAAAGTAACCAATATTGTACTTTGGTACGTAGCATGTTCATACAACTACGTAACCTAATCTTTACTATGAGTGATGAAGAACAGGCTTCGCCTTCAGAATCTGACAGAACATGTGGTAAACGCATTACCTGTGGATTTCCTGCAATATTACATGTTCTTGATCGCTTTGTTTTTGTGATTTGGGATCTGACTGGGAGGATGTACCATTTGGGGCCAGTTGTGTCCAGTGGATCTAACAGTACAAAAGTAAACAAAGGCATTTAGAAACTACCACAACATTAAAAGAGCTAAGGTTAAATTGTTGACAGAAGTTAAGTAGTGAAATAGTTTACTAGATCAGTAAAAAATCTAAAAACAGACAAACACACATTCTTTATTAATACGCAAACTTAATTCAGTGTCAATTAATTGGCGACAATATAGCTAGGCTAAAAAATTATATAATTAGGTTAAATAATTATTGTTATAATTATGAGTATTATTACTAAGCAGCACAACTAATTATTCAACAGTGGTGTATTTTATCATATTGCTGTATTTGCTGTTTTATAAAAGCAATAAGGCATAAAAGAACTTTAATAATTAGAAATGCATTGGTGAAACAATGGCTAAATAAAGTCAACAAATCTCATAGTCACCTTGGAGTGGCTATTTTTCCTTTCTTTTGACATCTCTGTATCCACACACTCATCCTCTGCTGTGGAAACTCTCCTGGGGATCTTAAGAGGACTTTCAGACTGGGACACATTAAATAATGTTTTTTTTTTTTAATCTATTGGATTTAAATAAAAACATTGAAGATACCATTACTATCATTTTATGCATGGACATACCGGACTGTCACGACTGATCCCAGGTGAGAGGGTCAGAGCTCTCCTCCGGTCCAGGGAGATTACATTACAGGAGTCAGGGCTGTTACGGGTCTTTTCATGTGGCATTCTGCAAACAGATTGTTAAAAGGTCTCTTTGAGATCCTACATAAAGCGGTGAGATAAAGGAGAGGCAGGACAGAATCAGAACCTAAATATAATGTACTACTGCAACCAGTCCTAGAAGAGCTGAATCAGATGCATTATATCATTAAATGATTTTAACTAATCGCCTCTTACATTATCCGCGAAATGTAACTGTTCGTATCTGTTAATGCGGTAAAACAATAAACAATAACACACATGCACATTAAAAGTGCTCCTAACTGACCTGTAGCTAAATACATTGTCCTATTATACCGTCATCTTGCTTTAGTTTTTATATATTACACCTACTTTTTAAGTCCCAGAGTCAGTTTAAACTGTAGAACATGATGAATGAAGAAAATCCAGCTGATGAACAGAATATCAGCACATGAATATTGGGATTAAATTCCTCGATTAAAAACTTCCGCCACTCACAGGAAGTCGGATTCTCTTGTTCTTGTGAGACGTGTAGTCTCGCAAGGTACTATGCGCCTTCTAGCGTCAAGGAGAACATACTGTTTAATACAAACCAGTCAGGCACTGACAGACTATCTGTCTCACAGTCAGCAATCCAACTCATCCCAAAGGCGTTAAATAGGTTTCAGGTTTGGCCTTTGTTCTCGTTTACATTTCCACTCCATTGTCAGAAGAGGGGCATTATTGTCATGACTGGAACATAAAAGAGGCACCCTCAAACTGATACATAACACTATATAACCATATATATTTTCGCTTCATTTCATTAAGTCCACTTCTAGAACAACAATTTACAGATAATGTACTCACCCCCTTGTCATCCAAGACGTTCATGTCTTTCTTTCTTCAGTCGTAAAGAAATTATGTTTTTTGAGGAAAACATTTCAGCATTTTTCTCCATATAATGGACTGATATGGTGCCCCAGTTTGAACTTCCAAAATGCAGTTTAAATGAGGCTTAAAATGATCCCAAATGCGGCTGTAAATGATCCCAGCCAAGGAAGAAGGGTCTTATCTAGTGAAACGATCGGTTATTTTTAGGGATGCACGATATTATCGGACTGATATCGGAATCGGCCGATAATGACTTCAAATGTAAATATCGGCATCGGCCCGATATGAAAAATTATGCCGATATGTTTTGCCGATAAGATGAATATGTTAACTCCCATGTGCTAAGGGTGTGCTAGGGATTAGATCATGTCAGCAGTGTGGCTCATTCTTGAAGCAAAGTTTTGACTGAATGAGGAGTAGATTCACTGTTTTGGATCGCTGCATTTAAACTGAGAATACACATACAGAATGATGCATAGCAATAGCACGTGCAGTGGCAGCAGTGGCTGTAGGAGAAAACGCGCCGTTGTTCCATTTGGGATAATTTACTGTTGCCTGTTTCATATCCAGTCACTAGATCGTTAAATGCACATTTTAAATGGTTTTATGGTGCTCTTTGTTGTATTTTGAAACCCAATGGCTGTGTTTGCACATGACATGGTCTGCATTTAAAATAAAAAGTAATTACAGTGAATTCTCTTTCTTCGGCGCAACGGCAAAACACACTGTTGCTCATATGAAACATTTTTCGTGAATATGACAAAAGTGAGGTACAAAGCATTCTTTATAAGTTAAATAATTGGTTAGCAGGCAAATGTTAGTAGCGACCATACTTTTGGATTCATGCTGTTCAAGACAATACATTTAAAGCCATAAGCGGCTATGTGTCCTGTTTTCCCGGTTGGTCACGAATTGCCACAAACTTAATAATATTTATAGTTTCTTTTCACAAATCATCACCGTCTCACCCTTTAATTTCGCAGGTTTGTTTTCTTGTCATTTACTTTTAATCCATGTTGTCGTATCATTTATGCGGGTAAACTGCGTGTGGGAAATAAAAGATTTTGTGGCAATAAATTAAGAATTCGTTAATACGACTTTTTAATTCGTTCCCTTATTTTACAAATTAATAAATTAATAAAACGTAGGAACGAATTAACAAGTTGTAGGAAATAATTATGTTCGTGTCCCGCAGCCCTGTCAGAGCGCAGTGCACCGTATAAAATAATTAGAAATTATAATTAAACATGACTTAGTGACTACATTTCTATTACTTTCTTTCCATGTTGAATGCCTTTGTATTGCAGGGCTCTAGACTGATCAAAACTGTCACTTTTTTTTTTTTTTTGAAATGTGCAAGTTAAAATTTGACGTGGTCACACTGCTCCATAAAGCGCGGGTTACAGAGTTACAAAGCCTTGGCATATTCAGGATTTCACTGATCACGCGAAGAGTAGTTTTCGTTGTGAGCGCTTCGGGTGTAGAGCCTGGTTTGTATTTGTAGTGTCAGCACGAGCCAGGTGGTGACGGCAAAAAGGACGCGACTATTCTGGAAACGATGGCGGACGGAGGATTTGGTTTTCGAGTAGGGTAAAAGACCGCTTGTTAAACCAGAGAAGGTAAACATGTTGGTATTCTTGTGCAAAAAAAGTGTACTGTTTTGCCAGTTGGTCACGAATTGCGACATAACTTAGTATTTTTATTTTCCCAAATCCTCACCGTCTCACCCTTTAATTTCTTAGGTTTATTTTCTTGTCATTCACTTTTAATCCATGTTTTCGTATCTCTTACTGTGATAAATTGCGGGTGGGAAATAAAATATTTCGTGGAAATAAATTAACAATTCATTAATACTACATATTAATTCGTTCCCTCATTTTACAAATTAATAAATTAATAAATCATAGGAACGAATTAAGAAATTGTAGCAATGAATTATGTCCTGTTCATGTCCCGCAAAGCACCCTCACAGTCACCCAGTTTAGTTCTACGTTTCTGTTTTCGTTTTGAAATGTTGTATTCAGATTGCGAATTCGAAAGTGAAAGCATCCGAAGTTCGGCTTATAACATAGCAAAGGTGAACTTAATTCACAAAATTCAGATCATAAATAATGCTAGTCTACTGATGAAAAAGAAGGGATTGAATATAAACCACTCATTACTATTTATTTAATCCTAACAAATAAGTTATTGTTAAAAACTAACTTTCCAAATAAAATTATATATATCGGTATCGGTATCGGTATCGGCCAAAATTAGATGAAAAAATATCGGCATATCGGATATCGGCAAAAATCCAATATCGTGCATCTCTAGTTATTTTCATTAAAATAATACAATTTAAATACTTTTAAATCTCAAATGCTCGTCTTGTCTTGCTCTCCCAGAACTCTGTGTATTCTGGCTCAAGACAGTGTATGTTGAAAAATTCCAATCGTATTTTCTCCTTCAACTTCAAAAATCATTTAAAAATCATCCTACATCGCTGTGGAAGTACCGACTCAGTCTTTGCAAAAGTGAACATGCAAAGAAGATCAAACACCCTTAACAAAAAAGGTAAAACAGAGATATAGGACGATTTTGAAGTTGAGGGAGAACATGAGATGGGAGTTTTTCGACATACCCTAACTGTCATGAACCAGAACAAAAACAGTCCAGGCAGAGCAAGACAAGACGAGCGTTTGACATTAAAAAGTATATAAATTGTATAATTTTTATGAAAATAATCGATCATTTCGCTAGATAAGACCCTTCTTCCTTGGCTGGGATCGTATACAACTGCATTTAGGATCGTTTGAAGCCTCATTTAAACTGCATTTTGGAAGTTCAAACTTGGGGCAACATATCAGTCCATTGGGGAAAAATGCTGAAATGTTTTCCTCAAAAAACATAATTTCTTTACGACTGAAGAACAAAAGATATAAACATCTTGGATGACAAGGGGGTGAGTACATTATCTGTAAATTTTTGTTCTGGAAGTGGCATCAGGTGGAACTACAAAAATAAAGCATATTTTTTGCGCATCAAGTCTCTGTCAACTCAAACATGACAAACACAGATCATAAGGCATGTCTGCCTTAAAAGTAGACATGTAAAAGTAGACTACTTTCGATAAAAGGTTCAACATTTTAGGAATCTTAACTTAAAGCTTAGCTTAGCTGTCCAGAAAAAAAACTCTGAAGTTTGTTGTATCCATTGAAACCCAAACATTCAATCAAATTCCTCAATCTTGTAAAGATACTGCCAGTGTTTACCCTTCACGTTGTCTGTCTCTGCGTATTATGGCAAGTCTTCGAATTTTGGTTTGCACTTCTGTAACGAAATCTGGGATTTCTTTTTCCACAGCTAAACACCTTCTGGCTCAGTCTTAAACAGTTGCCACGCCCCCAAACTCTGGCTATTGGCTGTGTCGACGTATGCAAATACATAGGCTGACAAGTAGTAGAAATTTGGCATGCCGTTATCCACCTTATTCTTCAATGCAAAAGTAAGCCTATGGACAAGACTTCTGGGTTCATAACAACGTGCAGTAAATGGTAAAAAATGTAGCTTTGATCACAGGAATAAATTACGTTTTAAAATATATTCAAATAGAATGCAGTTATCTAAAAGTAAAATATTTCACAATATGCTTTTTCAATTTTTGCTGCATTGCCTGGGAACAACTGGGGGTTTGATGCTTTGCTTTTTTTATATATTTATTTTCTCTACTTTTCTTTACTTATTCACCCACTGCCACTGATATTTTGTGCAGTGTGGCGTCAAACTGATTGACGCCAATTGTGCATATTGAGTGTGGAAAAAGAATGTGTCCTTTCACTCTCCCCAACTATGTTTTCTGCCAGTTCTGAGAACTGAACCCACAACCTTTGGGTTATGAGTCTGACTTTCTAACCATTACCCAAAACTGAGGTGGCACCTAACCCCCAATGGCTCCTAGACGCTGAAGCAAATGGCTGCCCACTGCTACGTTCCCACGGTGTGTGTATGTGTTGACTCTGCATAAATGTAGAGCACAAATTATGAGTATGGATTACCATACTTGCCTACACGTCATGTCGTCACTTAAATAAGTAAAGAAACATAAAGACAACATTTCTGTTAAAATTATATTTTGCATCACGTGGCCTCAGTAGATATATATTTTTAATGTATTTTTCACATTTGCTGTCTTTATGCTAGGGCCAAACTTAATTTTTTTTTTTTTTTTTTGATGTACCCTAATAAATATATTTTATATATAGTAGTCAACATTTGAAGTGGATCAATAAAGTTGTCCTAAGACAAGAACAGGTATTGTTTTAGTTTTAGGACAACTTTGATGAAAGGTTTTGATGTACTTCAAATGTTGACTATTGCATAGCACTGTTATCAGAATTGAAAAGAGGCTTTCAACTTGTATAAAAATGTTTCTGAAATAAATTGCCTACCCTACCTTTAATACTGGAAAATGGCAGCAAAATAATTTCCAGTCTTTATATTTTCAGCAATAATATTTTGTCATGCTGTGATGAACACTACAACACCCTGAGTATTTACCTAAATCCCACTTTCCTATTTTATAATTCGTAATTAAAATACAGAAATGTGTTTATTTGATCATAGAATATAGTTTCCTAGAGTGGACAGATATTACAAAACAACCCTAAATTAAACAAGAGAACAAAGATTGGACCGTTTTATTTTTTGTTTTTAAAGTTACAAAAATGGTAAAATCTTATAAATAGTGTCAGCTTTTATTGTTACTGACAGCAATATGTCTTTAGTCAATGTATAGTCAGTTAGTTGCTGAGTATAAATAAAAAAGCTGTAGGTAAACATCAGATCTGAACCGCCCCTGAGGTAGAGGTTAATGAACAGACCTTCACAAACTACAGCTGACAGGAATCAGAACAAGAGAAAGAGACAAAGAAAGAGAGAGGAGGAGCAAGTGTTGGCATCTAAGAACAACAGGTCACGCAGAGCAAAACTGGACTGAGCCTTCTGCTAAAATCTTTACTTAAAAGCCCAGTTTGGATGGCCTTGTTGAAACGCCAGCACACCAGCGACAAATGCTGGTGTCCAGCAATGCTGTTTTTTTCAGCCCAGATTTGCTTCTGCGTGACCTTTAACCTCAGGAACCACATTGCTTTACAGCTCTCTCTGTAGATGCAGATGATCCAGCAGCACCCTGAGGCTCTGGGGCGTTCATTAATGCCGCGTCTGATGCATAGCGCTCCTTTTTACCTGGAAACACAAACACGTCAGACAACTTTAATGTGATATTTGAATGCACTATCTGTACAATGTGGAATGAACACTAATTCACTCTAATGTACTTCGCCTTGTTCACATAAGGCTACAGAGTAATTAAACAATTTTTACCCTATGTACTTTCCTTATATTTCTGATATTTACGTGAGAGCGAGAGATAGATAAGTGATTATAACTCACCTTTAGCCAGACTACATGATGTGCGAACAGGTTGTTCTGTTTGCTCCCTGTCTGTCAGCGCAGCACGGATCTTGCGCACCACATAGGAGCCGGCTGTAGAGGAAATGTTACAAGTCATTATACAAACACACAAAACAAAAATCAATATTACACTATGTGATATAAAGCACAATTCTTTCATCAAAATAAACAAATAAGAAGATTTTGTAAAAGCTCATCATTATTTTTATCTAAACAAAATGCAGTGTGGTGATACCATGGTACAGTGATCTTATCAGATGATAATACTATAGTACTTAACCATGGTAATGAATGAATCATAATCATGGTATTTACACAGTACTATCAAAAAGGTAATAACTTTTTGTTAATGTTTGCTCATTAACAAAATAAGTAGCTGACATACACCTGAATAGAATATACATGCTTTTGTTATGCTTTACTACAATGTTTAATGAATATTATGTTGTGCATACTGTATACACTACCAGTCAAAAGGTTTTGAACAGTAAGATTTTTAATGTTTTTAAAGACTTCTCTTCTGCTCACCAAGCCTGCATTTTTTTTGATCCGAAGTACAGCAAAAACAGTAACATTTTAGAAATATTTTTACCATTTAAAATATTTTCTATTTGAATATATTATAAAATGTAATTTAAAGCTGATTTTTTAGCATCATTACTCCAGTCACATGATCCTTTAGAAATAATTCTAATATTCTGATTTGCTGCTAAAAAAAAAATTATTTATTATTATTATTATTATTATTATGTTGGAAACAACTGAGTCCGTTTTATCAGGTTTCTTTGATGAATAGAAAGTTAAGAGGAACAGCATTTATCTGAAATCGAAATCTTTTGTAACATTATAAATGTCTTTATCATCGCTTTTGATCAATTTAACACATCCTCGCTAAATAAAAGTATTAATTTCTATAATTTCATCCCCCCACCAAAAAAGCATTTGAATGATATATAGTGTATAATGTTACACAAGCTTTTTATTTCAGATAAATGCTTATATGTGGATTTTTCTGTTTATCAAAAAATCCTGAAAAAAAACGTACTTAACTGTTTCAAATAGTGCTAATAATAATAAATGTCTCTTCAACAGCAAATCAGCATATTAGAATAACTTCTGAAGAAAAATATTTAACAATATTACTGCTTTTGCTGGGTTTTTGGACCGCAGTAAAGATAGTTTGCGGTTTGATATTCGGATTTCTTTTGGCTATAAATACACAACGCGCTGTCATAAACATGCAAATAATCCCGAATGTGGTTCTCCATGATTTGTGAATTCTGGTGATGATGTGCCTTTTGGCCGAAATTTTATTTTATTTTTTCGACTCTTAATTTTATAATGCTTATAGCCCCGAAAGTTGGAAACTTAGCAGACTGAAACCAGTGTCATGTGAACCAGCTTGATCTGTGAATTTTTTCACAGCAAAGCTCTTGTCCGTAACCCCCTTGGTAAGTCCGCTATAGTAAGGAATGTGAAAAATATGCGCTCTTCATGTTTAACGTATTTTGCCATTAAACACGCAGACTGCTCAATACAAAAACATTGTTTTTAAGTCAAACTCGATTTGTGAAAACTTTCACAATCGCTATTTATTGCGTAACAGTGTTCCTAATGCTCTGCTCTCTTTTTCTTCTATCAGTACTGGTCAGCTGACCCTTCCCTGAGTCATATTATTCACTATTCTGATCTGTGAAAACTTTCACAGTTCAGTATTGGTCAGCTGACCCTTCCCTGAGTCATATTATTCACTATTCTGATCTGTGAAAACTTTCACAGTTCAGTACTGGTCAGCTGACCCTTCCCTGAGTCATATAAATCACTATTCTGATCTGTGAAAACTTTCACAGTTCAGTACTGGTCAGCTGACCCTTCCCTGAGTCATATTATTCACTATTCTGATCTGTGAAAACTTTCACAGTTCAGTACTGGTCAGCTGACCCTTCCCTGAGTCATATTATTCACTATTCTGATCTGTGAAAACTTTCACAGTTCAGTATTGGTCAGCTGACCCTTCCCCGAGTCATATTATTCACTATTCTGATCTGTGAAAACTTTCACAGTTCAGTACTGGTCAGCTGACCCTTCCCTGAGTCATATAAATCACTATTCTGATCTGTGAAAACTTTCACAGATCAGTACTGGCCAAGTTCTGACCCTTCCCTGAGTCATATTATTCACTATTCTGATCTGTGAAAACTTTCACAGATCAGTACTGGTCAGCTGACCCTTCTGTGGGTCATGTAAATCACTATTTTGATCTGTGAAAACTTTCACAGGTTAGTACTGGTCAGCTGACCCTTCTGTGGGTCATGTAAATCACTATTTTGATCTGTGAAAACTTTCACAGGTTAGTACTGGTCAGCTGACCCTTCCCGTAGTCATATTAATCACTATTCTGATCTGTGAAAACTTTCACAATTCAGTACTGGTCAGCTGACCCTTCTGTGAGTCACTAACATCACTATTCTGATCTGTGAAAACTTTCACAGTTCAGTATTGGTCAGCTGACCCTTCCCTGAGTCATATTATTCACTATTCTGATCTGTGAAAACTTTCACAGTTCAGTACTGGTCAGCTGACCCTTCCTGAGTCACTAACATCACTATTCTGATCTGTGAAAACTTTCACAGTTCAGTACTGGTCAGCTGACCCTTCCTTGAGTCATATAAATCACTATTCTGATCTGTGAAAACTTTCACAGGTCAGTATTGGTCAGCTGACTCTTTCCTGGGTCACTAACATCACTGTTCTGATCTGTGAACATTTTCACAGGTCAGTACTGGTCAGCTGAACATTCCCTGAGTCAGTAACATCACTATTTTAATCTGTGAAAAAATTCACAGTTCAATTTGGGTCAGAATAGTGATGTACATGAATCAGGAAATGGTCAGCTGACCAGTACTGAACTGTGAAAGTTTTCACAGATCAGAATAGTGATTAATATGACTCAGGGAAGGGTCAGCTGACCAGTACTGACCTGTGAAAGTTTTCACAGATCAGAATAGTGATTAATATGACTCAGGAAAGGGCCAGCTGACCAATACTGAACTGTGAAAGTTTTCACAGATCAGAATAGTGATGTTAGTGACTCACAGAAGGGTCAGCTGACCAGTACTGAATTGTGAAAGTTTTCACAGATCAGAATAGTGAATAATATGACTCAGGGAAGGGTCAGCTGACCAATACTGAACTGTGAAAGTTTTCACAGATCAGAATAGTGATTAATATGACTCAGGAAAGGGCCAGCTTGACCAATACTGAACTGTGAAAGTTTTCACAGATCAGAATAGTGATGTTAGTGACTCACAGAAGGGTCAGCTGACCAGTACTGAATTGTGAAAGTTTTCACAGATCAGAATAGTGATTAATATGACTACGGGAAGGGTCAGCTGACCAGTACTAACCTGTGAAAGTTTTCACAGATCAAAATAGTGATTTACATGACCCACGGAAGGGTCAGCTGACCAGTACTGAACTGTGAAAGTTTTCACAGATCAGAATAGTGATTTATATGACTCAGGGAAGGGTCAGCTGACCAGTACTGAACTGTGAAAGTTTTCACAGATCAGAATAGTGAATAATATGACTCAGGGAAGGGTCAGCTGACCAATACTGAACTGTGAAAGTTTTCACAGATCAGAATAGTGAATAATATGACTCAGGGAAGGGTCAGCTGACCAGTACTGATAGAAGAAAAAGAGAGCAGAGCATTAGGAACACTGTTACGCAATAAATAGCGATTGTGAAAGTTTTCACAAATCGAGTTTGACTTAAAAACAATGTTTTTGTATTTGAGCAGTCTGCGTGTTTAATGGCAAAATACGTTAAACATGAAGAGCGCATATTTTTCACATTCCTTACTATAGCGGACTTACCAAGGGGGTTACGGACAAGAGCTTTGCTGTGAAAAAATTCACAGATCAAGCTGGTTCACATGACACTGGTTTCAGTCTGCTAAGTTTCCAACTTTCGGGGCTATAAGCATTATAAAATTAAGAGTCGAAAAAATAAAATAAAATTTCGGCCAAAAGGCACATCATCACCAGAATTCACAAATCATGGAGAACCACATTCGGGATTATTTGCATGTTTATGACAGCGCGTTGTGTATTTATAGCCAAAAGAAATCCGAATATCAAACCGCAAACTATCTTTACTGCGGTGTATTTTGGATCAAATAAATGCAGGCTTCTTTAAAAAACATGACTGGTAGTGTATTAATGTATATATAAGAATTCTTAATGAAACAAGCTGTAATAAGAGACTAGAATAGATTATTATCATATTTATTATAGGCGTTTATCTCCTAAACAGAAACCAAATAGTTATAATCTTCTGTTCTAATGTTAAAGAACTAGAAAGTCTTACCTTTTATCACAAGTCATACCATGGTGTACAGAACGTACAGTTTCTACTGTATCTGTTTCGTTCCCAGAAATTTGCCTTCAAACACAAGCGTCGTTTACAGGTTGTGAACCTGAATGTTAATGTTGTTGTTCCGGAAGCGCCCTGCCTGTTCAAACAGCTGCTGTTATGAAAATATGTTACGTATGGCTTACTGTAGCGTTTCACTCTTACAACGCACTTATCATTGATTGGCTCCTTTGCCACTTACGATGAGTTGTTCACCAATCGCTATTAAACGCGCTGAGATGACATAACTCAACACGGCCAATCAGGAAAACACAACGAAAAAAAGTAGATCTCCTTTTGTTTATAGTTTGCTAAATACTGTAAATAATCTTTATTTGAATCCATTTCTTAAAATTACATAAAACAATATAATATAGGAAGACAAAATTATTTGTTTCTGACGAGAATAAACAAAGTGTTCACACTTCTGTCCACTCGGTGTCAGTATTGTTTAGAATGTGGCTTTACTAAGACAAAGTTACACAAACAGACACGTTTAGTTTACACCGATTTATTCCTTTTATAACCCTCTTCTGAAGCAATTCATTGGAAGCATGTATTACTCCATAGGGCTTTCTCATTAAGTGCTAAGAGACTCAGTATCTATATTTAATTAACTTAAAGTTAATTAGCTGAAAGTTCCTGCTCTTTCTACTAGAAAAAAGACACACAAACAAAAAAATGTAATTAGATTTGTATTTAAAAATGGTTGAATCAGCAAACAATACAAAAATATAGCATACATTTTCATAAATATAATAGCAAAACATGCTCAAATGCTTTTAAAGCACATGTCTGAAATATTCAACAGAGTGAAATAGAAAAGGCAGTCTTTAATTCCATTATATACAACAAAACATTATTCTGAGGTGGTAAAAAGCTTGATTGAAAGCTTTTCCGTATTAATACAGTAATACAGTACAAAAAAGGTATATGCTTCTACCCGTCATTAACAACAAAGGAAGACGTACTAACAGTACTATCAACCATTTTCTTTTGTTTTCCAACTATAATAATACATGCAATAATTAAAGTGTTGACATGAAAGCTGCAACACAGAAACACTGAATGAAATTCTTTAAAGGCAAAGAGTGTAAAAATATGTGCACACATGCACACACTTCTCTAAACATTTTCCCAGGGTCCCCTATCTTTTAAGATCATGTCCGGGCTGTAAAATAGAATGTTGTTGTCCTCATCGTCAGAATCGGAGTGTGTATCGAGGTCATGTGTGTATCTTACATTCGTAGCATGGTACTCTCCAATCGTTGTGCTGTCACACAGTCGAGACTGAACAGCCATCTGAAGAAAGCAGGTTACAAGAACAAGAGATTGAAATCAAACAGCTTACTAGGTGACTAGTAAAGTGCGTATGTAAGTTGACTATCAACAGCTAACCGTGGCTGAGACCAGTGAGCACGAACTGTACCTTTATTCCTGTTATACTCAGTTGACTCCAGGTGTCTTTGCCGAAGACCAGAGCATTTGCAAGCCCATGCAAGGGTGCACTGAGCACGTGTAGTAACGTCAAAGAAAACACAGGGTCCTTTGGGTAAGCAGCATTATGAAGTCTGCAGAAATACACACACACAAAGATGCATCCACAGTTATGAGAATATTACAATACTAATATGTATAGCTATCTTAATTTCTTTGCTTTCTATAATTAAACTACAAAACTTTTTTTGATGCAAAAGTGTTAAGACACCTCCTTGCTCCAAGCTCCTTGACTGATTACAAATTCAGACTTCAGGTCGAAAAATATAGAAATCTGTATATACATATATATCTTACTGTTCAAAAACTTTTGACTGGTAGTGCATACACAAAAATTACATCCCTGTAAGATGTGGTGAGAAAGTGTAGTTACCGATTTATTAGGGGGAAGATTGAGACAAGCAGATAGACTGAGGGATACCACTTCAATGGTCTGATCTCTTCGGCTAGAGAAATCTGAAGGAAGTAATAATTTGAATAGTTTAATGATGTATAAGCCAGTGGATGGCAGCATTGTTACAGCTGCACACACACACACACACACACATACCTTCCTCCTCTCTCTTTCTGGATTAAAGGTGCCTAACCAGGAACGCATCTGAAATAAATACAGTAATTAAAAAAAAAAACATGCATTTACATTCCTGATGCATGGATCATTATATGGTATATGGCTGAACGGCACTGCTCCTGCACAATTCCCATAATCTCGTTAGTGATATTTTAATGTACACTGCTAAATGAAAGACCAGTGTAAAGTACACAGATGTCTGCACGTACATGAGCATGCATGGGCTGATTTACTACGTCAGTGTGTGTCAGAATCTGCCAGACGTGCAAAATGTTCAGGAATGTGGAATGTCGCTCTCAGCCTTAATGTGGTAAGTCAGCATTACCAGAGAATGGGAGGAGATAAAGCTTTGTTTTCAATAAATTTGAATTGCACACCTAAATACAACAGCACGTTTCCATGGAATTAAATTAGTAGTAAGACCATTTCTAAAGGGGTCATCGGATGCCCATTTTCCACAAGTTGATATGATTCTTTAGAGTCTTAATGAAAAGTCCATAATGTACTTTGGTTAAAAATTTTCAATGGTTGTGTAAAACAACACGCTTTTTACCTTGTCAAAATGAGCTCTGCAAAAATTCTGAGGGATTGTTCCTTTAAATGCAAATGAGCTCTGTTTGCCCCATCCCCCTCTTCTCTCTGCTGCTCTGAGAGATTGTTTACTTTAGCCGCATTTAGCATGTTTAGCCGCAAAACTTACTAACTAGCACATTATTAGGAAAGATGATTGCAGAGATTCATAAACTTGTACTCACTTCTGCTATCGGTGATTTACAAATGATTTGCGCAATTTATGTAGATTGGGAGATGCTTTCCCTTCACAAACAAACGTAATCCACTGCATCTTCAGCGGCTCAGATGTCGGGAGAAAATGACGACCACTATGTTCATTATTACATCCAGCAACAGAACACCTCAATCGCTCAATCTGAGATATTCTTGTCCAAGTTACATCCCTGCTCCGGCATCAAAACAATGGAGGTCTGACTGTTACAGCTGATCTGAGGTAAGACGCTCATGTCAATCAACTATCATGGGAGCGGCCTCTGAGAATGGCTCAATATGAAAAAGTATTATTAAGGAAATTACTTTTACAGATTAATTAAAAACCACTGCATGGATTTTTATCATTACATCATGTACATTTGTACATACAATGCCAACACACATTAATGTTCAAACAACATGTAAAAGTGAAGTTTGCATCCGATGACCCCTTGAACAGATGTTTGTAAATCACAATTACTCACCCTCTCGTTGGCCACACAGATGATTCGAGCATAACAACAGATCATGAGGACAATCAGGCTAAACAGAGGAATGTACCATCTGCAAAAACAATAATTTACACCTCAATCAAGACAATACACAAACAGAGGCCCATTTTGGACACTTGATAGTGTGCTTATATTATGTTTCTGTAAAATAAATGCCTAGGGATGCAACAATATTAATAGTCTGATAACTGCCTGAAGATTATTTATTTATTTGTTTGTTTATATATTTTTTCTTTTTTTCATCAATATTCTAATATATAATATAGTGTATGTCTATAGAGTATGAAAAATTGATTCATTTAACTGTGCAGATAAGTTTTTGAAGATTAGGGTAGTCTAAATGTAAAAACATGGGAAATGAACACAAACAGTTAAAGTAATAGTTCACCCAAAAATGAAAATTACTACATGATTTACTCACCCTCGAGCCATCCAAGATGTACATGACTTTCTTCTTTCAGACAAAAACAATCAGAGTTGTATTAAAAAATGTCCTGGCTCTTCCAAGCTTTATAATGACAGTGAATGAGTGTTGAGATTCAATAGTCCAAAAGAAGTCCAATAAAGTGCATCCATCCATCATAAAAAGTGTTCCAAACGACTCCAGGGGGTTAACAGAGGCCTCCTGAGGCTAATCAATGCACTTGTTTAAGAAATGACAAACACGGAAACGCAGAGGAGCAAACTAAACAAAACACCGTTCACAAATTAAAAATTCAAAACTAGGATTTAAATAAATGAATAAATAAAAATGTCTGAAGATTTCGATATAAGTCAAGAGGAGACTGGTTTTCCTTTTGCTCCTATAAACAAAACTTGGTTCTTGAGTTTAGCATATTCTCACCAGAGCTTATGCTACACCTATGTCCTATGTCATCCACTGGAGGAACACCACTGAACGCGTGTACGACAGTTAACGCAATGATTTGCTTCAAAAGAAGCTCCTGGAGCCATGTTTTGTACTCTTATGATGGATGGATGCACTTTATTGGACTTCAAAACCTCAACAGCCATTCACTGCCATTATAAAGCTTAGAAGAGACTATTTTTTTATTATTATAACTCCAGTTGTATTCGTCTGAATAAAGCAAGTCAGATACACTGGCTTGAGGATGAGTAAATCATGGAGGTAATTTTCATTTTTGGGTGAACTATCCCTTTAAACATTCAATATCGACCGATGCTGCTACATTAAATATTGGCCAATAACCAATACACTGTTGGACATCTTGTGCATTCATATGTATTATTTTATTTGATATTTTGTTTTGTTATGCAACAGCATTTATGCATTTTAAGTGTCCAAATATACTTGTTTCCAGTGTGGATGATCCTTAACACAACATAACTGGACATAAATAGAGTGACAAATATTGTAAAAACACCAGCATGCACTAGAACGGGAACGGAAATTCCTGAGATTCAAAGAGCATGAGCTACGTGTGCCTCTGAAAAATGATGCAATTCATAACATAGTTTCATTAGTCCAACACAGATTCATTCCTAGAAACATGCATTTCCGCAAACACTCACACGCATGCCGAACATTGTAAACTTACATGCCAAACCTCCACCCGACATGATTATCTGTGATCCAACTGCAAGAGAACAATGATAGAAAAGGCTGATGATGATTGCAGTGATACGACTGCGATTGAGAATATATCAAAAGTGAAAGGTCATTCACCACCAGGCTCCTGCAGGACCGTAGTATCCAACCATCAGGGGGAGGGTGGACATAAGCAGAGGAACACCCCATGCCATCACATGATACAGTCTGAGAAACACATGCAGATGTTAGGAACACTATCTCTATGTATGCACAACTAAATATGTTTTTGTGTGTACTGGCTCACATTTTATAATGTTCAGTTCTGATTTCTCTCACCAGGTTCAGGTACAGATTAAAAGTAATAAGACAAACCCACATCAGCGCAGCCCAGTCTGAAAGAAACAGCCAAAAACTGTAACAACTATAGCACGACACAGTCGATACAGGATATCATCTTTCTATTTTGATGCAGTTATTGGAATTTATACAGAAGTATCATGTGTACTGCATGTTTGAATTCTATGTATTCAAATGTCTTCTACCAATTACACTAAAGCCAAAAAATGAATCATCTTACTATCCCATGTCAGAACTGATTATCTATTACTTTACATATAAACGTCACTGCACGTATGAAAACACATCTTTAAAACAGTTGCCAAATTTACCAAAATATGTGAGCCACCAGGCTTGAAAATTACACAGAGACCCCTCTGGATGAGACTCTCCCTGTGGATAAGAAGAAAGCAAATGTGTTAAGAAATACATTTATTAAAAAGGGAGAAAACATTTTCCATTAACTAGAATAATTCCTCTCTAAACAAGTCTCTCTGTCACATACACACAAATGAATCAAAGAAACTCACCATAACATAAGCAACACTGTCAAGAAGTGCAGCTACTGTCAGACTGCGTATCATTTTCTAAAAAGACAAAGGAAAAAGGACAAACACATATGAAACAGATAAAAAAAAAAGATTCAATATTATAATAATAATTCATAATAATCAACAATATGACTGAATGTGACAATTATTGGTTAGAATTACAGACATTACACTACAAGTTTGGGGTCTATAATATTTCTGCTAATATTATGTTCACCAAGGTCACATTTATTTTACCAAAAATACAGTAAGAACAGTAATGTTGTGAAATATTAATACAATTTAAAATAAACTTTCTTTTTTATTATGTTAAAATGTAATTTATACATATTGCAGCAGCCATTACTCCACTTTTCAGTGTCACATGATCCTTCAGAAGTCATTTTAATATGCTGATTTGTATAATGTATAATGTTTTTTTTTTTTTGCATAAAAAACGTTTCTCATTACTGTCAGTATTAAGTTTTGTTATTTAATGTAAAAAACAAAACAAAAACTTTTTTTTATTTACTTATTATTCTTTTGATAGTGTGTTTTTATTGTCACTTTTAATACATTTAATTCATTCTTGCTGGGTAAAAGTATTAATTTAAAAAAACAAACAAACATTTGAGCATAACTGTACCTGAGCCAAAGAGTTAGATTGACGGAGCAGCCATATCGCAAGCAGCATGAAAGAGCTACACAGGAAATTTTAATAAAGTTAAAAATGCTCAAATGTCACTTTAGAACAAAAACAAAGTGCAATGATTCGACTCACCATGCCACTATTGAAAATGTCCCTGTGGCTCTTTTCACTTTAAGTAACACATCCTGTGGATTAAAACACATATGTAAATCTAATGAAAATTAAAAAGGAAATAAGGAAGAAAAAGTGCTATGACTTTAATTCCATGAAGACCGTAATAACAATCAGTACAATCAGCTTTTATTACTCAATAACCCTTTCAGTAGCACATATTTTTCTTTTCGTTTTAAATAAACACCTTGGTTCTTGACACTTTCCCCCCTAACACTACACAGTTTCATATACTCTCCGACTATTCATTAAAGAAATGTAAACAGTCAGGTGTTTTCCTGCTCCTCCTGTGCTCTGATCACAGATCAATAAATGATTCATTTCCTACGAAACTTATCTCACCGTGACTCATCTTTTAAATAAAGTTTAAACGTTTGACTGAAATTAATTTGTCAAAAATCACTCCACACTTTTTAACTTTCATGTTATGCTTTCAGTAAAAGTAGTAGTAAACATCATTATGCCTGGAAAGGATGATGTCATGTTGTGATTAGCATGAGGGCTAACAAGTTAGCATTACAGTAGTTTTTAAACCGTGTTTTGTACTTACACATCGATAGTCGTCGGGCTCTGTGTTGAAGAAAGTACAGCGGGAGCTGCTAGTGTTGTTAACCTGGAGAAAATGCTCATCTCCCATAATTATTCTTTGTTTTTACTAACTAATATTTTGATCTGGATTGCACACATTATGAGAACAACATAGCCACATTGACATGTAAGGCGTGCGCAGAAGGACAAACAACACAGCGATACGAAATGCGGTGACGTTTACGTCCCTTTTTTTTTTTTTTTGAGACAGAACACTATGGTTTTACAGAATAGGCTGTTGTTTGAACAGTGAGATAATAATAAAATAATATGGATACTATATTGTTTTGAGATCAATGAGAAAATACACTTGAGTTTTAAGAAAATGAATGTACTGATTTCCTACTTTAAGTCATTTTTTATTCTTTTTTATATCTGTGAATAAATGTCATATTTTATATACCATACATTGTGTTAAAGTCAAATTTATTTGGTGCTCAAGAAATTTAAAATCTGGTTACCCCGTAATGGACAGATTTAATGTATTTAATCTTATGTATGATAGTTTATGTGCTCAGATTATTTTTATTAATTAAACAATAGATAAGTTTTTCATAATACTAATTAGGTGTCCATACAGATCATTTCCATGCCATATATACTATTTACTGGGTCCCGAGTGTGCTGGATGATAACTGATGAACAGCGGAGTGATCATGTTGGAAAGAGGTTGGGAAACATTATAAGAATGTTAAGTGAATGTTAAAATAATGTTATACTAACGTTATATAAACCAGAAACTAACGTTATATTTCTGTTAAGAAAACTCTACTGGCTTACCAAAAACAAACCTTAAAAATAATAATGTTCTGGGAACCAAAAACTAATGTTGGGGGAACATTAGAAAAACATTAGAATAACATTCTAAAAACAAAAAAACTAACTTTCTGGGAACCAAAAACATTCTGGAAATGTTAGAATATTGTTCTATGAACAAAAAACGAACAGTCTTTTGGAACGTTAAAGTAACATTATGGGAACGTTCTAAAATAAAAAACTAACATTCTGGGAACGTTAAGAAAACTTCCTGGCTAACCAAAAACAAAACATAAAAGTTTTTGGGAACCAAAAACTAAGGTCTGGGAACCAAAAATTGTTAAACGGGATGTTAGACTACTTTAAATCAGATTTTTTTTTTATTAAAATGAACGGATGAAACTACTCAGCATAATATAATCTTATATTTGGTCAAGTATGTTTCTGTGTTTATTGCTTTTTTTTTTTTTATATATATGTGTAGCTTGAGTGTTCATAATAGGCCTATAAAGAACAATGAAGGTGAGGTGATTTCGGTTCATCCCAGGAACATTGTGTAACAGTTCACACCTTTTTTCAAAATGTTTGTTTAGGTTTAGGTCCAATAAAAGAAGAATCTTTGGTATCTTTGAACAATAAGGCATTATGCAATATTGTCTATTGTTTACATAAATATAAATAAAATTAAAATTAAATAAAAAAATTTTCAAATGATTGTATTTTAGAAACATCCTGTAAATTTTGATTTACACATCTACACAACTTTGGTGACTCCAATCGACTGGCATTGTCAACATTTGAATCCTGGTCACATTTTGTGGTAAACTATACCACAAAATCGAAATATCTTGTATTTTTCTTTTTTTTTTTTTTTTTTTTGTTTGTTTTTTTTTTCTCATGTCTGCTCACATGGGCACTAACCTGTATTAATTATGGCCCCTTTGTATATTTTGATTATGAAAATAAATAATTTTTGTGTGTATAAGAAAAGAGATCTGTTTCGTTGCACAGGTCTCACTTAACAAACTAAATATGAACTGATAATAGATTAATTGAAATTGAATAGATTACAGAATGTTAGATTAAATTTGATTAGAACTGGTTACTATTTCAGGTCATTATGTCTAATGTCTAATTCATCCGCAGTACCGGAAATTAAGGACTTTTATAAGCTCTAAGAAATGAAGAGTATGTACACTGTGAGGCTAATTTGTACAGGGTGTGTGTAAGCCTACTGATTATGCATTGTTAAGCATGATGACTAATAAACAACCACACATTAGATGTTTTCAAATTACAAAAGTTTATTTTGTAGTAAAAAAACAACTCAGTACAAAATACATCAAACGTTTTTAACAGTCATACTGGCCGTTAGGCAAAACTTAACACAGAATCTCACGGAGCTCATCATGACACACAGAGTGATTTTCAGAGCCATCCACGTCATTGATTCACAGATAGTTTCAGGTCATTAGCAGAGAACATTCCCAAGGATTTTCTACAGGGTTTCTGCTTCATCTATAGGAGTCCTCACAATACAAACTATCATACGTCCATGTTCTTCAAGTCATCAGTCCTCTGGAACACACAGCAACATCATAGGACAACAACCTTCCTCTCAAAAACTTACAAAGAATGAAAAAATAAAAGCTTTCAATTATACATAACACATAAATAGATTTAAATATCAAGATAAGGCATGGCAACCAGCCATTTGAACGGAGATTTTGCTTTAAAAAGGGGGGAAACTGTCAGTGCAAATAAATGCCACAAGACAAGAAGCAGCCTTTACAATACGTCAGTGATCAACACCAAAACCAATACTAGTACAACAAACCCACTTTCCCCTCTCGGTTTGCCTTGCATTTTAACTTTTGACAGCTTCTGTTTAGTCAGTCCATTTGGTAGGCTCTTCCACAAAGGCAAAATAGATCCTATTAGATCAGAATAGTTCATCATATCCAAATAGATCATGATGCAGTTCACTGTCCCCAGCCGGCAATGCCAATCTCCTGCTTGTACCGGTTGGTCAGGTTGTTGGCTTGGCTTGTAAGCTCGGACAGCACCCCATGCAAGCCCTTCAGGTGGAACTGCAGGAGCTGTTCCAGATCCATGTCGTTCTCTGGCTCTGTGCGCGCTGGCTCCGGTGCTGTGGTGTCTTTCTTGCGCCTTTGCTCCTCTGCACGCATGACGCCCCATTCGATGTTGTTCCGGATGGACTTGAGCTGGCTGTAATAGCTGTACATGTCGGCCTCAGCATCCCGCAGATAGCTACCCGGGTCGTTGGTTAGTTTCTGCTGCTCTTTCTCTTGGTCCAGCGGCACATCTCTTAGCAGACTCGGCACCATGACCGTCTGATCCATGTTGTTGACGGCGCCGATGAAGCGGTTCATTGCCGTGAACAGAGCGTTCTTCTGGCTGAGGGGCTCGGACATCTGCATTTTGCTGGTTTATGTGGGTTAATTCGAGAGTAGCGTGTTAGTCTCTCGTGTGCTTAGTTTCCTTCTGAAGGTCTGCATTCCTTACGTGTCATTTATACCTGACTTTTTTTGCTTCTGGGCGTGACCGAAACCTGTTGGTCCGGTTTGGGACGCCAGGTCGGCCACAACCAGATTCCAACCGCAAGACACAAACCTCCGCACGGCCCACAGACACACAGGGAGCGGCACGAAAGTGCATTAATCGATTAGTTGCAAAATAATTTACATTACACAGAAACTAAATGAAAAACAAATGAAAACCACCACATATGACTTTTACCTTTAATATAATTATCACACATGACGAAAAATAGTAGGCCTACTGCTTGTATGCCTAGATGTGTTATTATGGCTATGTAGCCTAAATAAAGTGTAGGTCACAGGCTACGAAATGAACAAGGGTTAAAAGGGTAAATGATTTTGACTTGACTAAATAATATTTGTTTCTTGTTAACAAACTCTAATCTTTAAATTCTTTTTTGATTAGTATCAAGGCCAAAAGTTGCATGCTTTAGGTATGAATAAGCCTATGTGTTTAAAGTCATTATCATGCCACATATGCAAAACATGAATGAACCTAACAGGAAAGAAAATCACAAATGAGAAATGAGATTATATCTAGTTGTTAAAAAATAGACTTTTGTTTAACTCTTATGCTTGTTACAGTACCTGATGACGACTCTTCAGTTTTAAAAGCGAAAAACATCTCAGGTTGTGCTCAGATTTTCCAAGGCTTAACATGAAAAGATTTCATAATGAACTTTTCAAACATTTCTCATCTGATTTTTCTGACACTAAATGATCCGAGCTCAGGATCCACATATTTTATGCTCTTTTTCTGTCAAAGATTGCTTCATGTGTTTTAGAAGATACATCTAAAGCTGATACTTAAAGGAATTATAAAAGGAACTTAACTGACAACATAATTAAGTCTCCTGTAAGAATGACCATTTTCCATTTGAAAAATACAACCTGTGTTTATATTCTTATAAACCCAGTCGTCTGAGGGCCAAACTTAGCTATGTGCCAAATAAAACAGTTGAAAAGCTGACTAGATGTCTGCTTATTCTTTAAAATGGGTTTTAGGGGCACATTTCTGTCCTCTCTTTTACAGACTTGTGTCTTTCACTCAAATCTTTTAAAGTGCTTATGTAAAATGCTGTGAAACTGTCCCTTCTGGCTTGTTGAATTAATCTGAATGCCCAGAGGGGATCTGGTTTGTGATCCAATTCAACAAATTTACACAAGAGGATCCAAATAAGTATTCAGATGCAAATTTCAAACAATTAGGACCCCAGTTATCTACTACTATCGTGATAATAATGATAGTGAAAATGGTTTATGTCTTATCTGTGTTTCTTTCTTGCAGTTGAGTCTAAAGCCCAACTCAATTTGTACAAAAATAAAAAAACACACAGGCCTGATAAGGTCACAACTGAAGAGGGTCAAACAATGTTTAGCTGAGATAAGATCACAGCAAGGTTTCAGTTTAAATAATTGTACATACCAAGTCATAGAAAGGATAGCTGAAACACCTTTGCAATGACTAGAATGTATCGGATGATTCAGGAACCTGTTCTTCTGCTCTGCCTTTAATCTCCACCCTTGTTCTAGGTTCTTCTCTGCCTCACCCTGAGAATCACTTGTACTCCTTTACCATTTAAATGTACGCACAAAAGATTTCTTTGTACAATAACATTGTCTCTTTTTCTTGCAGTGTGCCTTCACCTGATACAACTGTTTAAAGTTTCACTCACAGTCTAAAAAGGTCCCAGCCTAAACATCCTGTTATGCATACTAGTCTGATCTCACTCTGATCTGATACTGCGTACAAGACAGCAGTCAAGAGAGTTGAAAGGTCACAGTGAAACTCAGAAAAATGAAAGCATGCCCACTGACCCCAAATTCATGCTAAAACACATGCATATCTTATTCAGATCAGTAGCCTAACCATAACATGAAAACTCCATTGTGGTTTTAAATGCATGTCCACACATATCCATTTATTCACTCTAAATCACGTTGCACTGCTGGACTGTATTGTTACCCTGCAGAGTTAGACATGCAAGGGATGAACTGAAAAAGTGTATCTATTATGTAAAATGTTTCTAAGCGACTTGAGATGACACAGAAGGCAATCCCATAATTGCATAGAAACCTAAATTACATAGACAGTTAAATAGATATGGAAAATGAACTGTATTGTAGTGCATTTGCAACCACTTTCTGTTGAAAAAAACCCCTCAATTGCAGTGTCCATCCAACCCTTTGTAATTAAAAGGAATCTGAATAAATCAAACGTTATAACACACACTATTTCTCACAATGTCACAGCACCCTCTATAGGTCTTAAAGGTATTTGCATCACTGAAATATTTAAATAATTGTAAAACTTTTTACTTTGTTGTAAAAAGCACTTTTCACATATAAATCAAAGTATTTATGAATTTAAAAATTTGTTTATTTCTGTAGTTCTTATTTCTTGATTACCCCCATTTTATCCTACAAAGGCAGATAGATGACAGTTTTCTGTTGTTGGTGTGTTTTCCCCATATTTTTTATAATTTGAGTTTGGGAATTTGTGGCTTATAGTCTGTCAGGATGCTCACCATCAAACCCTGGAGAAAACATACAGACATTATTACTTTACAAACATAAATGCATTAATACTACTCACCAGTGTTGGGGAAAGTTACTTTTAAAAGTAATGTATTACAATATTGAGTTACTCCCTAAAAAAGTAACTAATTACGTTATTTAGTTACTTTTAATGGAAAGTAATGCGTTACTTTTGCGTTACTTTTTAAATCTGGGCATGGATTGCTTGTTTGTTTTCAATATAAAAAGTTATATTTTGGCAAATGTAAAAGCCTTTTCACACCAAAAGCCTCAGGCTTTGAGAAAAGTAAATTCACGTCTGTACAGTAGACCACAGAAGAAAAAATATCAACTCTTCAGCAATAAAAAAAAGGAAAACAATGTTATATTATCTTGAGTAAAGACATACATATTTGAATTATTTAACATATTTAATTATTGCAGGTTTGCGTCATATTCTGAGTTGAATTTTACTCTTTTTATTCATTTTGAGGAATACTGAATCTGTTTTTTGTGAGTGAGATGAGTTAATGCATGTTTATATTTATTCTAGAACTAACATCTTACTCCTGACTTCTCTCAACATGGGGAAAGCAGAGCTTTTAATCAGTAAATGGGGGGAAAAGTAACTGGCGTTACTTATTTGAAAAAAGTAACTCAGATATTTTCTTGTCAATTAAAAAGTAATGCATTACTTTACTAGTTACTTGGAAAAAGTAATAATATTACGTAACTTGCATTACTCGTAATGCGTTACCCCCAACACTGCTACTCACATTGTTACATATACACTTTACCATAATGGTCCACTTGCGGTTCTCAGCCTCAGAGAACACAAGGGAACGTGATGAGTAGAAAACCTCATCATCCACTTCCTCTGCTTTACGTGGGAGACAGTGCAGAAATGTCCAGTCTGGTGCAGCCACACTTCCTGTCTGTCAAACATTTTACAAAATATAACAGAAACAATAATAGACTACATCAGACGAAGCTGATAGACATTTCTCTACCTGCATGGTGATCTGGTATCCATGGAAATCTTTCAGTCTCTTCTTCTTCTCCTCCTCTTGGCCCATGCTCACCCAAGTGTCAGTAACCAGTACGCTACTGTCCCGTGCTGCCTCCATTGGATCCGTCAGGAATTGCAACTTGGTACCAAACTACAGCATGAATATCATAATTCTGTAAACGCTGCACACTGAGCCAGTGTAAACATTGCATAAATGAGCTAGTGATCATAAAACAATAAACATCGTGCAATGTCAAGATTTATTTTGTTGTTAAAGACAATTATTAAAGACAAATAATCATTTCACACACATAGGCAAGCTTATAATGCAAAAGCATGGTAGATAACGCAAATATTATAAAAAGATGCTTAATTATATTGTATATTTTATGAATAAAGCTGTTCATGACTTTTCAGTCTATACCTGCTTAGACAGAAGCTGAGCCTCTTGAGTGACATTAGCATCTGGCTCATAACCCTAAAGAAAAAGAGTTAATTTAGGTCAAATCTTGAAATGAACAACATTTCTGTTGGTGGTGCAAAATAAAATAAAATAAAATAAAATAAAATAAAATAAAATAAAATAAAATAAAATAAAATAAAATAAAATAAAATAAAATAAAATAAAATAAAATAAAATAAAATAAAATAAAATAAAATAAAATAAAAAATGTTGGTGTCTGTAAGAAACCAAGGCTACATTTATTGTATTAAAAATGTTGGGAAAAAGTAATATTGTCAAATATTATTACTATTTAAATAAATGGTTTTATATTTTAAAAGGTCATTTATCCCTGTAATGGCAAAGCTGACTTTTCAGTACTCCATTACTCCATTACTCCAGTTCTCAGTGTCACATGATTTTTCAGAAATCATTTTAATATGCTGAAGCTCAAGAAATATTTCTTATTATTGTCAAAAATAAAAAATAGTCGTGCTGCTTAATATTTAACTATTTTTCATGATTCTTTGATGAATATAATGTTCACTGGAACAGCATTTATTTGAAATATAAATCTCTTGTAAGAAATATCTTTCATTTTAAATAAAATGAGTGGTTCCTTATTGAATAAAAGTACACTGCCATTTTTTTTAAAGAAGTCTCTTCTGCTCACGAAGCCTGCATTTATTTGATCCAAAGTCCAACAAAAACAGTACAATTTTGAAATATTTTTACTATTTAAAATGACTGCTTTCTATGTTATTTCAAAGCTGAATTTTTGCCTTCAGAAATCATTCTAATATTCTGATTTGCTGCTCAAAAAACTTTTATTTATTGTTATTATGTTGAAAACATCTGAGTAGAATTTTTTCAGGTTTCTTTAATGAATTAAGTTCAGAAGAACAGCATTTATCTGAAATAGAAATCTTTTATAACATTATAAATGTCTTTATCACCATTTATGAGCGATTTAAAGCATCCTTTTTAAATAAAAGTATATATTTCTATAATTTCTTTCCCAAAAAAACTTTGATCTTTGAGCTTTGGATCCTTCTGTTCATCAAGGAATCCTGAAAAAATGTACTCAACTGTTTTAAATATTGTTTAAATATTGATAATAATAATAATAATAAATGTTTCTTGAACAGTAAATCAGCATATTAGAATGATTTCTGAAGACAGGAGTAATTATGGTGAAAATGTAGCTTTGATCACAGGAATAAATTACATTTTAAAATATATTCAAATAAAAAAATGTAAATAGTAAAAATATTTCACAATATTACTGTTTTTGCTGTATTTTGAATCAAATAAAACCAGGCTTGGTGAGCAGAAGAGAATTATTTAAAAAACACAAAAAATGTTACTGTTCAAAAACTTTTGACGGGAAGTGTATTAATGTCACTGTATTAGGAGGTGGACCTTGGGTGTGGCCACTTTAAGATTGACACCTAGTTTGGCCAATGACATCATGAAGGAGTGAAGAACGTTGTTTCCATCACCTATCCAAGCCAAAGTGAGGCCTTTTAATGAGCCGTAGTGCTCCTGTAAGAGTGAAAAACAATACATGAGTGCATGTACTTCTGTTTATGTGTGTGTATGTGTCTGTGAGTGAGTACCTGTAGTGTCAGAAGGTCAGCTAGAATCTGTATAGGATGGTAGAGGTCAGAGAGGCCATTGATGATTGGTATAGAAGAGTCTTTATCCAGGTGCTCCAGAGATGTGTGACTATACACCCGAGCTAACACAATGTCTGCCAAACCAGAGAGCACCCTGCCATACAAACACACGCACCCACACATCAGACTATGTTAAGGCCTTAGTGAATCGAGTCTATGCAGTGTTTACAGTGTGTGTGTGAATTCAGACCTGGCCGTGTCTGTGGTGCTCTCATTGACTCCTAGATGAATATCCTGGGGTGTGAGAAAACATGGATGGCCTCCCAAAAGAGAAAACCCTAAGAGCGAGATAGAGAATGTGTCTATGTGTTAAATCTTTTGTTCTCTGTATCCGCCCCTATTCACTGATAAATGTAAGCCCTTTCACAGGCTTGAACTTTGAATGGCACCTGTTTCAGTGGACATGCGGGTCCTAGTGCTCCTCTTCTCAAATATCATAGCGATAGATTTGCCTTGAAGTAATGGAACATACTGCACATAAAAAGAGAAATACATTGTTTATTACATCAGTTCTGGAAATGGGCAGATTGATCAGTAACTTCAATAGTTGCAGTATTTTTTGCAGTACCTCGCCCCTGTGCTTTATTCGATGTTTAAGGTCAGCAGAAACCCACAGGATATGTTTAATTTCCTCCGCGTTAAAATCCTTCAGTGTTAGAAAGCTGCGGCCCTTCAGGTTAACACCGTCCAAAGCTGCTTTTCCCACACTGTGGGTATGAAATACACATGCTACAGATGGAAAATTACATGAGCATAAAAAAACCCCCTCAAATACACTTTTTAAAAATGGCCAATAAAATAAAAACGTAAACAACATTTTTAAATTCTTATAAAAGCAGATTTTATGACTTTATAAATTGGAAGAATATAGTGTATTTATATATGAAAAATATTTTCCAAGCACAAAGGTTTAAAAAGGTTAAATACTAGTGCTCGGCAATGATTAATCATGCTTAATCGCATCCAAACTAAAAGTTTTTGTGGACATAATATATGTATATGTGTTCTGTGTATATTTATTATGTATATAAAGTCACACATATATAGTATATATATTTTGAAAATATTTACATGTATATATTTATATTCATATAATTTATATTATATATAAATATATTTAATATATAAACATAACATATTTTTCTTAAATATATACATGCATGTGTGTATTTATATAAAAATAATGTACACAGTACACACACATATATTATGTACACACAAACTTTTATTTTGGATGCGATTAATCGTTGTCCAGCACTATTACAAACTTAAAAGGTTGGTAAGTAAGTAAGTACTTAAGTCAACATTTTTAAAAGTTAAAAGTTAAAATTTTTTATGCTTAACCGATCAACTTGATCAACTTGTAACTTTCATTACATTCATAAATATGTAATTAAGTGTCTGTTAACCATTATGCAACGTAATAATTAATATTATTAATGAATCATACAAAGAAGAAATTTTAGCAGCAAAATTTTTATGGGTAACACTTTACAATATGTCATTTGCTAACATTAGTTAATGCATTAACTAACACGAACGAACAACAAACAATACATTTATTACACTTTTTAATCTTTGTTAATATTTATAAAAATAGTTAACTAATGTTAACTAATGAACCTTATTGCAAAGTGTTACCAATTTATGGCAAAATTTCCAACTCACCTAAAATTCCTGCTTTGGCAAGATTTTGCAAATTTCGAACTATAAAATACTATGTTTTTGAAAGCAGACATTTTACTGACGTAAGTATTACATACAGAGCTCAAAGAAGCACAACAGAGTCAAATCATTTCCACGCGTTCCCTGTGCAATATTAGAGGTGTGGCTAACGAGACGGCAAGGGGGCGGGGCAAACAACTGTGCGCGGTGATTGACAGCTCTAGTGCAAGTGCTCTTTTATCCCACCCGCTTCCACAGACCCTGCCATCGTGTGATAAACTCTCTCTCTCTCTCTGTGTGTCACTTTCTACACGTAGTTAAAACATTCCATTAATATATGTTAATTTATATTAATCAAATTAATTAATCAAATAACTCTAAAATTACAACAAAGAACAAACTCTGATTAGACTTTTCTTTTTTTTCGGTTGCCAGGGTAACGTGTACTTCCGGTTTAGCTGTTATTATTCAGAAGGGAACAGCTTACAGTTCAGGAATGTCATCTGCAGAACAGAGGTGTAGGAGGTGATGACAGGAGAAACAGACACAGAAATACCAGGTAAGCTGTGCTTTTTATATCTATCTATCTATCTATCTATCTATCTGACTGTCTGCCTGTATATCAATATATCTGTTTATGTATGTAGGTATATGTGTTTTACAAGCACGTGCTTGTAGGACTTACAGCAAAGACTTTGCTCACGGTGTGTGACACCATAATCATGTCTTTGAGCTTCCAGAGCATTACCCACAAGGCTATTCTGGGAAGCTGGAAGCTTTCTAAGGATTTAAACAGACTGTCTTGCTGAGCATGTGGAGGTTTGCTCTTTGCTCTATGTGAACAACTGTGACTGTGGGCAAGTGTTGTACTGAACTTATGTTTCCTTATTGCAGAGACAGGTGCTGTATTTACCTTTGGAAAGAGTAAAATAGCGAACAATGCACCTAGCAGGTTATGGCTAAAGAATGATATACCTGTGCACATCTCATGCGGACAGTCACACTCAGCCTTTGTAACAGGTTGTGATCTCACTATATTCACCTTGTAATTTTGTAACTGTAGCTATATTTTGTAATAAAAGACTCTTTAATTATCTTTTTTTCAGAGCAGGGCCGCTTGTTTGTGTTTGGAAATAATAACAGAGGTCAGCTTGGTCTACAAACCAAAGGACCAGTGAATAAACCAGTCTGTGTTAAAGGTGAGATACAGCTGAAGGCAAAAGTTTAGATACACCTTGCAGAATTTGCAAAATGTTAATTATTTTACCAAATTAAGAGGGGTCATACAAAATGCATGATATTTTTTATTTAGTACTGACCTGAATAAGATATTTCACATAAAAGGTGTTTACATATAATCCACAAGAGAAAAATAGTCGAATATACTTGATTCTTAATACTGTGTTGTTACCTGAATGATCCACAGCTGTGTTTTTTTTTTTTTTTTTGTTAAGTGATAGCTGTTCATGAGTCCCTTGTTTGTCCTGAACAGTTAAACTGCCTGCTGTTCTTCAGAAAAATCCTTCAGGTCCCACAATTTCTTTGGTTTTTATACAAACAAACAAACAAACAAACAAAACATGGCTGTGGATCATTCACGTAACAACACAGTATTAAGAATCAAGTGTATGTAAACTTTTTAATGGGTCATTTTTATAAATTCAGCTATTACTTTTTTCTTGTGGACTGTATGTAAACACATTTTATGTTAAATATCTTATTAAGGTTAGTATTAAATAAAAAATAACATGCATTTTGTATGATCCCTCTTATTTTGGTAAAATAATTAACATTTTGCAGATTCTGCAAGGTGTATGTAAACTTTTGACTTCAACTCGGTTTTCTTATTTTACCTTTTTATTTGTCCACACAGTTCTTAAAGGGGAGAGAGCTCAGTTTGTTGCCTGCGGAACTGATCACACACTCGTGGGCACTTGTAAGTGAAGCTTTTTATACGGAGGCAATCTTTCACACTGCTATAACAAATACCAAAATGTTGGGGTTGGTAAGATGTTGGTAAGACATTAATTTTCATCAATGTTAAAAACAGTTGTGTTGCTTAATATTATTGTGAAAGCCATGATATTTTTTTCATAATTGTTTGATTAAAAGTTCAAAAGCATACAACGAGTACAAAACTTTTGTAACATTATAAAGGTCTTTACTGTCACTTTTGACCAATCAGTCCTTGCTGAATAAAATTATTAGTTTCTAAAATAAAAAAATCTTACTGACCCCAAACTTTTGAATAATAGCAGTTTGTCACAGAATTGTAAGATGAAGTAAGTGAAAATATCTGTGGGGTTTCCACAGCACAAGGGGACATTTTTTCAGCTGGAGGAAACAGTGATGGACAGTTAGGACTGGGCCACTGTAAAGACAGCATTTCTTTCCAGCGGCTCCACCCCTTTTGCGACTATGCTCCAATCAAATTGCTCTCTGCAGGTGGCCACACCTCTGCCGCACTTACAGGTGATATGCACTGATATGCAACTGACTCTCTTCTCTGCTAGATATGAACCTACTATTGTAAATATAAATGAATTGATAATTGATAAATCATATTTCAGAGGATGGCAGGCTGTTCCTGTGGGGTGATAATTCTGTTGGTCAGCTTGGTTTGGGAAATGACAGTCATACCTTATTGCCTAAAGAGCTGAAACTGGGGCAGCCCATTCAGTGGGTCTCATGTGGATACAGACACTCAGCTCTGGTCACAGGTGGGCTCTTGTCAATAAACACTAATTCAGAAACATGAACATGAAAACCATACTGTTATATATGTTTGAAGAAGTACTTTGGCACCGACTAAATAAATTGTTGGGAATTTTGTATGTTTTAGATAATGGGGATGTTTTCACTTTCGGGGAGAGTGCAGATGGACGACTGGGTCTTTCTGCTCATCAGCTGGCCAACCACAGTCATCCTCAGCGAGTAGAAACTCTGCACGGGGTTCTGCAGGTGGCGTGTGGAGGCAAGCACACACTAGCCCTAACAGGTGATGGAAATATACAGTGTTTTAAAAATATTTGCACACTTCAACTGCAACAGCAACAAAATATCAAATCAAGTGGCATCTATTTTGTTACCTAATGTAGTGACAAATGCAAATACGTTGCCAAACACACATCATTTGATATAATATACTTACAATTATCTTTCTTCTCCTTTTTTTGTCATTGTTCATCTTAAATTTTGATGTTTTTGTTAACTCTCTTTCCTGTAGATAATGAGTTGTACTCTTTTGGCCGTGGGGAGTTTGGGCAGTTGGGGTTGGGGACGCTTGTGTTCGTAGCAGACACACCTGTTGCTGTCGGCCACTTCAGGAAAGGCAGGGTCACTCATGTGACATGTGGTGAAAACCACAGTGCACTAATAACAGGTAAAATATACACACTGTGTTAAAGGGATAGTTTATTCTATCATTAATTACTCACCCTCATGTCGTTCCAAACCTGTAAGACCGAGTTAAGATATTTTTGATGAAATCCAAGAACTTTCTGAACCTTCATAGACAATGCAATTACCACATTCAAGGCCCAGAAAGCTATGCGAATATTTTTTTTGCGCAAAGAAAACAAAAATATTTATGGTTTATATAGGTACACTTTTTACATAGTATGCACACATTCTCTGTTTTTTTCTTCAGATAGTGGTCTTCTCTACACATTTGGAGATGGCCGTCATGGGAAGTTGGGCCATGGAGATGAGAACTTCACCAATCAGTTCAGTCCAACTGTGTGCCAGAGGTTTTTTGATTACTCTGTCATGACTGTAAGTTCTCTGATACTTCCTTATGATGTTCATGTTTTCCTCTGTGTGATGGTATGTTTATTATCTTTGTGCATATGTGCTGTAGGTGGCATGTGGTTCTAGCCACATGCTGGTGTTTGCACGGCCACGGCACCAGGAAAGTGAAGAAGTTTGTTTAGAGGACGAAGATGTTACCTACTCTTACCTGGACAGATGTTACACCTCAATGTTACAGGGGCAACCATTAGAGCATATAGCAGACCCAGCACCTGCCTTAGTCTCACAATCCACCTTTCTACCTTCAACTCTTCCGACTTCTCACCGCTGGAGCCTATCAACACGTGCCAGACGGAGACAGAGGGTAAGAAACTGACCACTTGAGTTAAACAAGTTAGGCTTTTTGTGTTCTATGTAGGTTCTATGTCCATCTATACACTGTAAAATTGAGATGTTTAAGGGTGTTTCTTCAGCTTTTGGCACTTTAATGTGGTTAACTTTTATTAAAACTAACAGATCTCTTTATCTCTTTGATCTCTTTTACCCTAGGCCCTAACCTAGATTTTCAATCTTAAAATAAGAAAAACCCATCATAAAAATATAAATTATTATAAAATGATATTGTTAGAAAATATTCAGAATTTTTAAAACTATGATCATCTATGATCATCTAAACAAAGTAAAATAAATTCAATATTTTATTGTGTGAAAAAGAGGTGTGTGTGTGTATATACACCACCAGTCGAAAGTTTTTGAACAGTAAGAAGTCTCTTCTGCTCTCCAAGCCTGCATTTATTTGATCCAAAGTACAGCAAAAACAGTACAATTTTGAAATAGTTTTACTATTTAAACTACTAACTGTATTTGAATGTATTTTAAAATGAAATTTATTTCTGTGATTTCTAAGCTGAATTTTTATCATTACTCCAGTCACATGATTCTTCATGAATCATTCTAATATTCTGATTTGCTGCTCAATAACATCTATTATTATTATCATTATTATTATTATTATGTTAAAAACAACTTGAAAACAGCTATTAATTGCTATAATTTCTTTCTACAATTAAAAAAAAATGATACTGACTCCAAGCTTTTAGTGTACAATGTTACAAAAGCTTTTTATTTTAGATAAATGCTGATCCTTGGATCTTTCTCTTCATCAAAGAATCCTAAAAAAAAGTACTCAACTGTTTTAAATATTGATGATGATAATAATAATAATAAAAATAATAATAATAATAAAATGTTTCTTGAACAGCTAATCAGCATATTAGAATGATTTATCATCATGTGACACTGAAGACTGAAGTAATGGTGCTGGAAATTTAGCTTTAATCACAGGAATAAATTACATTTTTAAATATAATCAAATAGAAAACAGTAATTTTAAACAGTAAAAACATTTCAGAATCTTACTGTTTTTGCTGTACTTTGGATCAAATAAATGCAGGCTTGGTGAGCAGAAGAGAATTCTTTAAAAAATGCTTTGACTGGTAGTGTATGTAAAGTTAAAAAAATATAATATACAGATATAAAGGTATTTTCAAATAGTTAGTGTACTAGTTTACCAAAAAGCATGATGAAATATGAGACATGTGATGTGTAATAAAAACAAAGAAACATCAAAGTACAGAACACTTTCATGTGTCATTTCCAATCAAGCTGTATATTTAAATTATTACATTATTTGTGGTTAAGGTGTGAAAATATATAATTGTGTGTGACATTCGTAATAGAAAAATAAACTACTGAGAGTGCGAAATATGATTTGTGTGTGTGTTACAGGAAAGCTCATCTGCACAGTTTGGCCCAAAATTTAGCAATCTTCCTCCTCCAACAACTGGCTTTACTGCACTAGCCCTGACAGGCAACATCCTACAGCCCAGATCCCCGACAGACACTCCTAAACGCTTCAAAACCGAAGCCTCTGTGGAATCTGCTTCTACCTCAATCACACTACCTGCCAGGACACCGCCACGTACATTTTTCATTTTTTTCTATGTTCTCTATCCATCTATCTATCTATCTATCTACGATTCAAATTCAAATATCTCTTTCTGCAGTTATATATTCACTAAGTACAGTTCTAAATGACCCCAAAACACCAGCAAAAAACATAACTGTCAGTACTGACCAGCTGTCCTTATTGTGAATACAGTGCCACCCATCACAAAGAGCCCAGAGGACTGGGTTGGAACATCTGAAAACAGCATGTCAGACAAGGTGTACAAAAGCAAAATTATTTATTGGAAGCTGTTTATAATATAAATAATTGAGTTTAATTGTATATTGCATAATTAAAGGATGTTATGTTTGATTTGACAGACTCATGAAGAGAATAAGCATTCTGGGAGGGTGGAAAATATACCTCAGCAGGCTCCGCCCACTGAAGTACAGACTGGTTCTGTTTCTTATCCATCAGTGACAGAATCTTCACCACCAGGCAATCTAAAACACAAGAAGTCCAGAACCGGAGATACAAAGAACCCTGGCATGGCGGAGGGACATTCTTCTGCTACAGTATCACAAAGTAAAATGCAATCCAAAACATACAAAAAACCTATCCAGAGTACTAATAACAAATCTAAAAGTCAAACAGTAAAGGTCAGGTTATCTTCAGATAGAATGTCTGCTAAGGAAAAGGAGGGAAGTAGTGAAACATTCAGTACTAATATTGATCCAAAGGACAACATTTCAAAAGCAGACAAATTTAGTAAAGCTCAACACGCAGATTCCAGAGGTCAAGAGGTCACTGCTCTTGCTGAGATTGAGCAGGAGACCAAGTCAAGTCCAGTTGAAATTCAGAAGACAAGTTCTCCTGTGCAGGAAGTCGAACATGTTAAAACAACTCCCACAAAAGTTCAAGAGGTGAAATCTCCCAAAATCAAAGAGATGGGTATACCGGTAAGAGCTACAAAAAGGGTCAAGTCGCCAGTCAAGGTTCAAGACGTGCCCTCCGGCACCACAGAGGTTAGCAAAGTTGAATCAACACCTCAGGCAGATGCTCAAAGAGACATCAAGCTGTCCCTTGGAAAGGCTCAAGAGGTCAGATCAACAGGGATTGACACACAAGAACAGGGAAATTCAACACCAGTCAAAATTCCAGCTAAAATGCAAAGCACCCCAAAAAAAGGAAAAGAAAAGAATGATATTGACACAGAAGAAAGCCTAAGTGAACTTACACCAAAGAAAGCAAAAAAGAAGAGATCAGATGTGGAAAAAGCCCCAGTGTCAGAAACAGTACCCAAAACACCCAGCGCTCTATCAGTCTCCAAACCCACACGAATATCTAAAGCAAAAAAGGGAAAACCTATGAAGTCTGAGAACTCAAGCTTCCAGTTAAAACCTGAAATGCCAGCACAAGAAACGACAGAAGTCAAGAGAGAAAATGATATTAAAATACCTCAGAACTCTGATATAACATTTCCCCCAATAAAGAACCGAAAATCAGGAAGAACTGCAAAGAAAAGCCAGTCAGCTTCCAACTTGCAGTCTGATCATAAAAACAGTCAATCGCCCACTGATAAAGTGCTTACTGAACAGAAACATGAATTTCCATCTATTAACTTAGCTCCAGAAAGAGGCCACTCATTTTCCAGTTTATGGTCCAATAACCAATCAGCAACCAATAAATCGTCCGCCACAAAAGAAACCGAATTATTATCTGGTAAATTAAGTCCATCAAGTTCGTCACCACAACACAAGCAGTCACCACTAAAAGAAAATAAATTATCCAGAAAAAAGGTTGAAACTGAAGAGGCAGACAGGAAGCCACTGGCTGAGCAGAGCATTGTGGGTAGTGTAGTTTCATCACTACCGGCTGTGGCTATAGCAAGTGCTGCACCGCTGCTGATAAAAGCAGCTGAAGTTCTTTTTGAAACCCCACCAGAACCAAGTACTGAGATGTCCTCAGTTTCTAAGAAAACAACAGGAAGCAATATCCTGCTAGAACAGGAAGTGGACCAAGACAGCACAGTTCAGGACGTATCAGCAATTGAGGAAACAGATGACAGCATAATCAAACAGCAGAGTGCACAAGATTTACAAAATGAGCTAGTTTCAACTGAAAACGAAATGTTGGTGAGTGGGAAAATAGAGGAAGAGGAACATGTGAAGGATAGTGAGACAGAGAGAAAGGAAAAGGAAGGTGAAGAAGAGAGTCTCGCTGAGGAAGAAGATGAAAGTGAGGGGGTTGGGAAGGAAGAGGAGAAAAGTGCTGTTGAAGATGATGAAGAACAAGAGAGTGAGAATTATGAAGATAGAGAAGAGAGTGCTCAAAAGGGAGAGGAGGACTGTGGGGAAGAGGAACATGTGAAGGATAGTGAGACAGAGAGAAAGAAAGAGGGAGGTGAAGAAAAGAGTCTCGCTGAGGAACAAGATGAAAGTGAGGGGGTTGGGAAGGAAGAGGAGAAAAGTGCTGTTGAAGATGATGAAGAACGAGAGAGCGAGAATTATAAAGATAGAGAAGAGAGTGCTCAAAAGGGAGAGGAGGACAGTGGGGAAGAGGAACATGTGAAGGATAGTGAGACAGAGAGAAAGAAAGAGGGAGGTGAAGAAGAGAGTCTCGCTGAGGAAGAAGATGAAGGTGAGGGGGTTGGGCAGGAGGAGGAGAACAGTGCTGTTGAAGATGAAGAAGAAAGAGAGGGCAAGAATTATGAAGACAGAGGAGAGAGTCCTCAACCTGAAGAGGAGGACAGTGAGGAAGAGGAGGCAGAAGAAGAAGAAAGTGAGGCAGCAGGAGAGGAAGAGGGTGATAGCGGACAGAGCAGCAGAAGTGAGGAGGAGATGAGTAAAGAAGAAGGAAGTGGAGATGAGACTGACAGAGAAGAAGAAGAGCAGAGTGAGGAACAAGAGAAAGAGGAGGGTGAGGAAGGAGAAACTGACGATAAGGAGGAGGAAGATGAAGAGAGTGGTGGTGAGAGCATGGAAGAAGAGAAGGAGAGCTGGAATGAGGGGAGTGAGGGAGAGGTGGAAGATGGAGGGGAAGAGCAGGAAGGAGAGAGCAGTAATGAGGAGAAAACAGAAGCATCTGAAAGTGACAGTGAAAATAAAAACGAGAGATCAGATGAAGAGGAAGGAGAGAGTGAGGAAGAGGAGGAAGAGAATGAGACAGTGGAAGGAGAGGGAGAACAGGAAGAGAAGGGAGAAGAAGAGAGCGAGGAAGATGATGAGGTGGGAAATGAAGCTGAGGAGGAAGATCAAGAAGAAGGGAGTGATCATGAAGAGGAGGAGGAAGAAGAAAATGATGAAGAGGAAGAGGGCGAAGAAGACAAGGAAGAGGAGGTGGATGAAGAGGAAAATAATGAAGAACTGAAAGACAAGAGTGAAGAAGAGGAGGAAGAGGAGAGTGTGAGAGAAAAAGAAGAGCGACAGAGTGAGATGGAAGCTGAAGATGAGGAAAAAACGTCAGAGACTGATGAAGATGAAAACAGAGAAAAACAAGAAGAGAAAGAACAAATTGAGGAAGAGAATGGAGAAATAGAAGAGGATGAAGAGCTCAGAGAAAATGAGAATCTTGACGTTTCAGAGACACAGGAAACTGAAAGAGGAGATGAAGATGATGAGACAGACAAGATGAATGAAATGATGGAAGAAAATAATGAGGAAGAAGGCAGAAGTGAGGAAGAAGCAGAAGAGGAAGAAATAGATCAGAAGGAAGAGAATGAAACATCAGAAAGAAAACAGAGAGAAACTAATGAAGAAGAAGAAGAGGAAGCTGAAGAAGAAGATGAAGAAGAGGAGGAAGAAGAAACAGAGCAGAAAGAAAGGGAAAACAGTAGGAAACAGAGAGAAACTAGTGAAGAGGAAGAGGAACAAGAAGAAGAGAGTGAGGAAGAGGAGGAAGAAACTGAGCAAGAAGAAACCAATATAAAAACAGAGAAAAACATGAGGAAACAGAGAGAATCTAGTGAAGAGGAAGAAGAGCAGGAAGAAGAGAGTGAGGAAGAGGAGGAAGAAACTGAGCAAGAAGAAACCAATATAAAAACAGAGAAAAACATGAGGAAACAGAGAGAATCTAGTGAAGAGGAAGAGGAACAAGAAGAAGAGAGTGAGGAAGAGAGGAAGAAACTGAGCAAGAAGAAACCAATATAAAAACAGAGAAAAACATGAGGAAACAGAGAGAATCTAGTGAAGAGGAAGAAGAGCAGGAAGAAGAGAGTGAGGAAGAGGAGGAAGAAACTGAGCAAGAAGAAACCAATATAAAAACAGAGAAAAACATGAGGAAACAGAGAGAATCTAGTGAAGAGGAAGAGGAACAAGAAGAAGAGAGTGAGGAAGAGGAGGAAGAAACTGAGCAAGAAGAAACCAATATAAAAACAGAGAAAAACATGAGGAAACAGAGAGAATCCAGTGAAGAGGAAGAGGTAGAAGAGCAGGAAGAAGAAAGTGAGGAACAGGAGGAGGAGGAAATAGAGCAGAAAGAAATTATGAGGAAACAGAGAGAAACTAGTGAAGAGGAAGAAGAACAGAGTGAAGGTGAAGAAGAAGAGGAGGAGGAAGAAACAGAGCAGGAAGAAAAGAATACTAAAATAGATAAACATATTAGCGAGCAGAGCGACAGTAACGAGGAGGAAGAAGAACAAGAAGAAGAGGGTGAGGAAGAAGAGGAAGAAGCAAAGAAAGAAAAGAATATAAAAACAGAGAAAAATGAGAGGAAACAGAGAGAAACTAGTGAAGAGGAACAAGAACAGGAAGAAGAGGCTGAGGAAGAGGAAGAAGAAGGTGAGGAAGAAGAGGAAGAGGAAGAAGAAGAGGAAGAGGAAGAAAAGACCAAAAAACTACCAAAGCAGAGAGCCAAACCGGATGTGTTACCTCCGCGCAGACCGACAAATGCACAGAAAGACAGACAGAAGACTAAACGAAGACATCAACAGAATGTTAAAGGGAAGAAGCAAACAGACAGTGGTGCGCAGGACCCTCAGTTCTGGAACAACGTCCTACCACAGTATCTAAACCTTAAATGATCACTAAAACACAAATAAAAGTGCTTTAAAAGGTTCTTCACAGCGATGCCGTAGAAGAATTATTTTTGGTTCCAACAAGAACCAATCAGTCAAAGGTTCTTTCTTACCTTTTTTATAATCTGAAGAGCCTTCTTTCGATGATGTTCTCAGATGTTAAAGGTTCTTTATGGAACCATTTAAACATAAAAGGTTCTCCTATGCATCGCGAAGCACCTTTATTTTTAAGAGTGCACGCTGAACATCTGCCTGTATACTTACAGTTCACAGGCCTTTATATTTTAAAAGTGTTGTGAATTACAGTTCTGTAAACAGGGAAACATAAAATGTGGTTGTTAGGAAATTGAGCTAATAATAAAAATGGTTTGTGTTATGGTTTGTATTTTGATTTAATATAATATACGCCCCTAAAAGGGCTGGCTGTTTCTAACTTTTTGAATATCAAGTGCCTTGACTAAAATTGTTCCAATCGTTTTCAGTTATATATGAAGAGGTCAGATGCAAAAGCCTCTAAATCCATCTGACGTATTTCTTTTGTATAGGTTTCTATGTAAGTACTGGTACTTCTGATTGGGCTGAGGCTGGAATTTAGCGAGTTTGAAGTAAAAGTATTTGATGGATGTATACTATGTGTCAGGAGCATTCACTCAGTATCATTATCTCATTTTTGACAGAGATGGCTTTTAGCTGGTTTTGCATTTGAACTCTTCATATTGTCATAGTGTTCATATGAATGTTAATTTTCAAGCACAAATGTGTGAAGTATTTATTTCTTTGTACAGAAAGTAAAATAAATCACTACTTGGGTGAAAAATTTTTACGTTAGTGTTCTATTGACATTCCTTTTCAAACTCCTGGTCTGTCATTAACAACATACCAGACTTCACTGTAAATGACTACTGCAATTTAAAAGTGCAAGATAACAGACAGGTAGGCACCTACATACCATGATTTAACTGTAAAGTTAATAAGATTTTTCTCTCAAGAACTTTTGCTAAAAAAAGAGTCTGTTGGTATCTTTAGTAATGAAATACAATGTTCTCTCACTCAGAACTTAGAGGTGTTTAGCTGCATTCAAGGTTCTTACACGAATTAAACCTACTACACTAACCCAAAGCACTTGTACTTTTCACTAATCTTAAATCCTAAAAGAGTCCTATTGGAATTTTGAACCATTTCTAAGGATTATTGGAATTATGGGGAATGGGAATACATATGCAGTTCTAAATAGAATTTCAATGCAGAACAAAAAGAATACAGAAGGGTTCTGAATTGAACTCCAATAATAATTTATAAATAAAAAATAATAATTGAACTTTGACTTAAGTGTCCCAATAGCCTACGTTTTAGAGTCACTGTAATCAACTCATAACAGTGCAATAGTTTATACATGTATAGCCAACAGTCCACGCACCGCTCTGGAGCTCTCGTATTTCTGGAGAGGAGGCGGGATCGGGCTTGTGCTCTGATTCTCGCGTAGGAATGCACCCTATGTCTCCCAGCAGCTCCTGGACTTCCTAAAGATGGACACCTGGATGTGTGTGTACATGATAGTGGGACTTCAGCTGTCCGGGAGTGTCGCGTATGACGGTAAGAGACCCATCCAAACGGTTCCTGTTGAGTTTCGCGCTGTGAGCTTTGATAAGTAAAATGTGTTGAGCAAGACTGATTAAACTAATGCAAAGTTAAGGAAACATCAGAAGGTCTAAAGTGTTTGTGCATGTATGAGTTGTCCCATGTTGTTTCTGCTAGCTTTTCTGTATTAGGCACAGTATATTACAACAGAGTTCAGAGTGTTTACGTGGACGCTTTTGGGGCTGTTTGGGGGGGAAAGAAGGGGGTAAGTTCCCTAAATCCAGGGAAAAGACACTGAACTCTTTCATATGAAAAGGCACTGATGACTTGTCACCAGTAGGACACTGCGCTCCCGGACGATCTGCTCAATACTAATGACTATGACACACATCTTTTAAATGCATCGTCTTGAAAGAATCTGTGATTAGTGGCATATAAATAATGAAATTCCTTTTGGAAGTGGGTCAGCAGTGTGTCTGCAAAGTCAACTAAGCTTTACTGGGATGACTGTCAGCATTTACAACATTTCCAAAGAATCAGACATGTTCACCAGTCTTTTTGGACTTTTAATTTGGACAGTTTTGTAGCAATATGGGTCAAAATGATCAATTTTTCTTTTATGCCAAAAATCATTAGGATATTAAGTAAGAATCATGTTCCATGAGGATATTTTGTAAATTTTCTACCGTAAATATATCAAAACTTAATTTTTGATTAGTAATATGCACTGCTAAGAACTTCCTTTGGACAACTTTAAAAGCAATTTTTTCAATATTTAGATTTTTTGCACCCTCAGATTCCAGATTTTCATTTTATTATTTATTCAGCTTTCAGATGATGTATAAATCTCAATAAAAAAAAAAAAACTGGGTCACATATAGCAATTATTTTCTCATTCACTGAATCATGCATATTTAGTAGTATATAATATTTTAATAATTTAGATCATTTTAATCTTTAATACCATCTACATTTAAAATTAACAGGTACACATTCATTAACAATTTACTCATCATCCTCTAAGATGGCAAAATAGTGACTGTACAAATAATAATAATAATAATAATAAAACTAAGCAACTTTTAGGCAAGTTTTTAAGTGCCTGCTCAAGAGGATAATATTTCTTTTTGATTGCGTTGTTGAGTCATTTGAAGGCTAAGTCAAGTCCCGCATTTTAGATGAATTGCTTACTTAAGTCTCAAGTTACCAGAATAAAATAGTAATCATACAATATTATACTGGAGTTATATTACAGAAATTCTGCATGCAAATCATGGATCAGCTAGTAATAAATCATCACTGGAGATACGTATTGATATGCTGGTGTTGTGCTACTCACTGTCCCTCAGGCTGTTTACCTCTGCCAGAATGATTTTTATTTTTTCATCTTCATTTAGCATGGGGTCTGGATCAGGTTTTTGGAAATGTGACTCTGATGTTTTGATATTTTTCACATTTTAGAAAGAAAAAAGCTTTTTTGTGTTCAGAGCTGCAGGCTCTTTTTACTTTTCCGTTGCCAGATTATGGTTGCTTGATTCTTGATGTACCTGATGTAGTCTCATGTCACATATACAACCAATTCATATGATCTTTTTAAGTATTTGTAGCACTTTAACCTACTTTGTAATTTGGTTTAAGTTTGTATCAGCCTGGCTGAGCACTTTCTGGAGTATTTTGTTTATATTAGTAAGAACAAAAAGTACACTTTACTAAAATGTTGTTTATATTCCAGCCGAAGGAGAATACATCTCTTCAAACTTTGGTTTCTCGGTCCAAGGTTTTTTGTTAAGAGAACTGATTTAAAAAAGCAAAGAGACTTGCTTGGACTTGCTGAGACATGTGAACTTCCTGTGCTGCTGGAAACACAATTCAAGCAGCTGAAAAGATGCATATGTTTTGTAGTGCTAAAACGAATTACTTTAAATTAGCAATTCATCTTCATTTCGAGGACTGTTAGAGTTAAATCACGACTGGAAATGTAATTCAATAAAATGTTGACTGTGTGAGGTTGTGGCTCATGTCAGTGGGGTTTAGGTTGTGATCGTGGTCCAGACTTCAATTTGTAAATGCGCTGAGGTTCCAATTTACGAGTACAACAGACAATCAGACTCACATGTTAGCTTAATTTGCAAGCGTCAAGTAAATGGCAGTAAAATAAATGACATTTTACAACATTTCGCTGAATTACCTCAGATGCTGTACGTTGTTTATTCACAAAGACTGGGTGGCTATTTGTGCTGGTGTATTTAATGGCCTTGTGAACACAAACACAGACTAAAACATGAACACATGTTACAAGATTAAGATAGAACAGACACAAACTGTCCTGAGAATGAGTACCAGAGAAGTTCATGTGCTTTTATGTAGTTGTAAAATGCCCACATGATGAAAGTCAAATTAATTAAACAGCCTGAGGTAAATGTTTTGTCTAATGTGTCTCAATAGCTTTTAGAGATTTACAAAACTCTTTTAAATGAGCTAGCTTGGATATGAGAGAAAAAAAGAGCATCAGTTGCTTTATTAAAACATTGATGAGACAATAGTTCTGAACCAGAAAAGGAAAGTTCATACAGACAAACTTGTATGTGACTGCAAAGTTGTTTTGAATGTTTGCTAAGGCATTGATATCGTGTTGTATGTGGTTAAATACAGTTTCATAATGTTTGCTAAGGTGTTCTGGATGATTGAGAGGACATTGTGTGGTGGCTGATAGTTAGATATGAACATAATTAATCTGTACTTGACTGTCAGACTGTAGAATGATGTTAACTAACTTCTACACACATAGGAGTTGTGAATCTGTGAAGCTGGAACTGTTGCAGACACTGAACATGGGGAGCCTGAGGGATCTTACTTTCTGATGACTAATGACTGTAGAACTTCCATCCAAGAGTGATCTGTTTTTAAGCTAAACATTGTGAAAGTTGTGAAATCCTTTGTGATCCTTGGGACTGAGCTACAACAGAAGGTGTAGCAGAGCTATATGGTTTAGTTAACATCAAGTTTTCTAAAGTGGAAACTCCCTCCATTTGAAGTATTTATACATTTGTGTGTATGAGAGAGAGAGAGCGAAACTGAGCCAAGTCAGTGAGTATTCTGGGTTACACAACGTTCTGCTGAGCTTGACAGAATGGAACAGGAAAACTCATCTGCCAAATAGAGCAAACCCACACACCTACACACATGATCCCTGTGGAGTGTTTTCCATGCTAGAAGTTGGAAAACTGTGGTCCTGTCATGATTCGCCTCTAGCTCTGCATTAACACTGTGTGTGTGTGTGTGTGTGTGTGTGCTGCTGAGTGTCTTGAGTTCTTGTTACTGCATCAGAGGGAGCTTTGATCTAACTTGCTGTGTGATCTGCCATCCACACACTTACACACACACGAGAGACAAAAGAACAGAACTAGAGGGAATAAAAAAGCGAATCAGCATCAATTTATATGCACTGAATGCAGGCTCTTGTTTTACGTGTTTGATCCCAGTCTGAGAGGGTGATCTGTGGGAAATGGATTTTTCCATGATTTGAAAAAGCTGGCCTTGTTTTAAGTTTCTGGACCTCTTACTTTCAGATTACAGTAAGTACAAGTCACCAAATTAGATGGAATAGAACACCAAAACCTGTTTGTGTTGGAGAACATTCATGTTTTTTTCTGCAGCATGGATGATGGAAGATGAAATTACACGTTGACAGTTGTAAAAGATCTTCTGTTGTGACATTCAAAGTAAATAAGCGACGTAAAATTAGCAGCTACTAGTTTGACCTCTGAATGAAGCCATGCCAACGTCTATTCCATCTAGTGCTTCCATGCAAAGCATGTTATGTGTTATTTTATGTGGCTGCCATTTTCATCGCATCGCCCTGTGACACACTGTAATTCACTTCATTACCTGCAGGGGTCACTGTTGTATTTTATATCATGCAATAAATACAACAAACCCATTTTGGCGGTTAGCTATGTAAGCCTCAGAGTTTATAAAAAAAAAAGTCATAAAATGACAAATAAATAGAAAAAAATTGGGTTGGTAAGATACTGATTTCCTTATGGTCACCAAGGCTGCATACAGTAAAACAGAAAAAAGCAGCATCTCTTCCTTCAGAAATCATTCTAATATGCTGATTTGGTGTTGAACATTTCTTATTATTATCAATGTTGTGTGTTGTTTTTGTTTTGTTCTTTGATGAATAGAAAGTTCACAAGATTTACATTTTTAAAACTGAAATCCTTTTTAACAATGTAAAAGTTGCTACTGTCATTTCGTTGTAACGCATTCTTGCTGACTAAAACGGTTTATTTCTTTAAAATAAGTAAATCTCACTGACCCCAAACTTTAGTGTAGTGTACACAATTACTGTTTTTATTCTGAGGCTTCCATAGTTGGCAGACTGAACTTCAAAATATACCAAAATATTACAACAAAATCAAACTGTGGTTTGCTTTGTTCTAATACAGTCGCCCAGAATACATATGATTCTAATTGAGCTGAATCTGAATTTCTGCGGTCATGCCAACTCTTTCTTGCTTTTGCTTTCCTAAACTGTTTTACAGGCTCTGGATACTGGCCATACACTGATGATGAAGATGTGCGATACACAGGTGAACACATGCAAGGACATACTTCATTAAATCCACATACTGATCCTAAAACCCATTACACAGAACTTAAAGGAATAGAAAATTCTGTCATTATTACTCACCCTCATGTCGTTTAAAACCCCTAAGACCTTCGTTCATATTCAGAACACAAATTAAGATATTTTTACCAGATTTTTTTTACCACATTCAAGGCCCAGAAAAGTAGTAAGAAGAATGTTATGAAGCTACTAGCTATTTTAACAATGTTAACTATCTTCTGGGCCTTGAACGTGTCAGTAGCGTTGCTGTCTATACAGGGTCAGAAAGCACTCAGATTTCATTAAAAATTATCCTAATTTGTGTTTTAAAGATGAACGAAGATCTTACGGGTGTGGAACGACACAACGGTGAGTAATTCATGACAGAATTTTCATTTTTGGGTGAACTATCCTTTTAAACCCATCAGTAAAACACTCTTACAACATGGTAACACATGAGTGCTGCTGTCAGAACACATACATTCACAAAATAGAGGATGCTACATCTCTGACTGCCTGCTTAGGCCTCAGGCCTCTGCTTCCTCTTCTTCTGTGGCTTTGCTACTTTATCTTTGTTGATGTTCTTCCATGCGTGTCTGGATGATGCCAGTTTTCAAGGTAAGTTTATGAGACCATGTTTTATATGTTTTGGTATGACTCAGCGTCTTCAATGTATTTGCGTACATGTGTAATAACGCATGTCTTTTTCTAGGTGTGCCTTGGTGTGCCCCAGTGAAAGTCAAACATGGTCACGTCAGCTGCCAGAGTCCACGCGCAGAACGTTATAGTAATGTTCTGGGAACTCGGTGCAAGATCCGTTGCAAGACGGGCTACGAGATGCACGGCAGCAGCGAGATCCTCTGTATGGCCAGCAAACAGTGGTCAGGAAACTACGCTTGCAGAGGTCTGACGTCAACATCCACACAATTCAGTTATAAGATTATAAATGCTGATGTAGTTAGAGAGAAAAAAAAATTAAATTCTGTCATTAATCACTCACACTCACCCTGTTCTAAACCTGTAATGCCTCCGTTCACCTTTGGAACAAAAATTAAGGTATTTTTGATGAAATATAGAGCTTTCTGTCCCTGCATAGACAACAATGCAACTACCATGTTCAAGGCCCAGAAAGGTAGTAAGGACATTAATAAAATAGTCCATATTTTGGTTTAACCGTAATGTTACGAAGTTACGAGAATACTTTTTGTACACAAAGAAAACAAAAACAATGACTTTGTTCAACAATTACTTCTATGTCAGTCTTCAATGCACATTCGTGAGAGTACCACAACGCTTTAAAGAATTAATGGTTTGGAACCACATATTACAGAATTTTCATTTTTGGGTAAACTATCCCTTTAACTCAGTTCAATGGTTAAGATGAATTAGTGCATAATCAGTTCTATATTTTATTGCAATCATTTCACAAATTATTTGGTATTTTTTAATTTACTTTTTGTTGTTTGTTCAGTTACACTACCATTTAAAAGTTTGGGGTTAGTAAAATATTTTAAGTCTCTTATGATCACCAAAGCTGTATTTATTTGATTAAAAATACAGTAAGAACAGTAATATTATGAAATATTATTACATTTCAAAATAACTTTTCCATGTGAATATATTTTAAAATGTAATTAATTTTTTTTAATGACAAAATCAAATTATTTCAAACATCTTTACTGTCACTGTTGATCAATTTAATGCATCGTTGTTAAATAAAAATGTAAAATTCCAATTTGCTTCATTATGTATATTACCAATCAAAAGTTTTTGAATATTTTTAATGATTTTTAATGTTTTTTAAAGAATTCTCTTCTGCTCACCAAGCCTAATAATAAATGTTTTTTGAGCAACAAATCAGCATATTAATATGATTTCTGAAGGATCGTGTGACACTGAAAACTGGAGTAATTATGCTAAAAATTCACCTTTGAAATCACAGGAATAAATTACATTTTAAAATATATTCATATAGTCCTTATTTTAAATAGTAAAAATATTTCAAAATACAATATAAAGACTTCTTTAAAAAACATTAAAAATCTTACTGTTCAAAAACTTTTGACTGGTAGTGTACATTCATATGAATTTATTGTTTTGATTACCAAAATGCAATTTCTTTAAATTGTTAAAGTTTGATTGCTTTGTCAATGTTTATCTACTGATTACTCCTTTTTTAATTATTTCTTACTTTATCAATTCCCCAAATGATTGTTGAGCGTAACAGTTGGACCCTCAAACCTGACGGCATCTTAAGACACAACCTAGCACTACCCACAATCAACCACATGTCAATCAGCTGCTGTATGAGACCTGGATTTATTTGGAGTGACAGCCGGGATTGTCCATTGATAATCCATTTTCACCAGTGCATAAATTATGTTTACAGAGGTCCGCTGTCCTAAACTGACCATGCCATCTAACGGAGGTTATAAGTGTTCAGATGGATCGTACTTCAACTCCCGCTGCCAGTTTTTCTGCTCACCGGGATACACGCTTCGAGGAGACCACAGCGCCACCTGCCAAAGCAGCAGAACATGGAGCGGCGGCAACAGTGTGTGCGTGGGTGGGTTAAATAGTCATTAAGCACTCACTAATATTTATTTACAAATGTGGAACCAGAACCTAGCATTTATTGGTAAGGCATATAAAGGTGTTTTCTGTCTTAGATGTGGATCCCCCAGTTATTAAGTGTCCTAACATAAAGGAGAAGACCGCTGAACCAGGAAAACTCACCGCCAAAGTGACGTGGGACACACCAGAGGGCAAAGACACAGCAGACGGCATCCTAACAGAGTCAGTGTGGCAGGTTTATACGCACCATGTATGAAAGTAACACAAAATTTGACCACTTAACGCCTACCTGAGAATTAAGTATTTTCTAGCTGAGTTCATATTTAAATTGAATCACTGTCCAGATTCTTGTCGTGAGAAAGAGACTATTTGTTTGTGTTGTAGTGTTATACTGAAAGGAAAGCCGTCTGGCTCACATTTCCCAGAAGGAAATCATAAATTGTCATACACTGTGTTTGACCGTGCTGAGAACAAGGCGACCTGCAGGTTCAATGTCAGAGTGAGAGGTAAGATCTTTTGAAACTTCAGCTTCCTAAGCTACACATTACTCAGAATGAAAATAATAGTTGAATTTATAAAAATAACCCAGTTCAAAAGAACATCACTTTGATTCTTAATACTGTGTTGTGACCTGAATGATCCACAGCTGTTGTTTTGTGTAGTAATAGTTGTTTATGAGTCCCTTGTTTGTCCTGAACAGTTAAACTGCCTGCTTTTTCTTCAAAAAAAATTCAGGTCCCACAAATTCTTTGGTTTTCCAGCAATTTTGTGTATTTGAACCCTTTCCAACAATGACTGTATGGTAATCCATCTTTTCACAATGAGGACAACTGAGGGACTCATATGCAACTATTACAGAAGGTTCAAATGTTCACTGATGCTTTAGAAGAAAAAAACTATGTGTTAAGAGCAGAGGGGTGAAAACTTTTGAACAGAATGGAGATGTGTACATTTTTCTTATTTTGCCTGAATATCATATTTTTTCATTCAGTTTTGCCCTTCAGAGACTACAGAAGATAGTTACATGTTTCCCAGAAGACAAAGTAAAATTTTCCCTTATCTCTAAATTCAAAAAGTTTTCACCGTCATTGTTGGAAAGGGTTCAAATACACAAAAATGCTGGAAAACCAAAGAATGTGTGGAACCTGAAGGGTTTTTATTTTGAAGAAAAAGCAGGCAGTTTAACTGTTCAGGACAAACAAGGGACTCATGAACAGCTATCACTAAACAAAAAAACAAAAAAAAACAGCTGTGGATCAATCAGGTAGCAACACAGTATTAAGAATCAAGTGTATGTAAACTTTTGAACGGGGTCAGTTTTATAAATTCAACTATTATTTTCTCTTGTGGACTATATGTAAACGTCCTTTATTTGAAATATCTTATTCAGGTCAGTACTAAATAAACAACAACATGCATTTTGTATGATCCCTCTTATTTTGGTAAAATAATTCACATTTTTAATGATTCTGAAAGGGGATGCAAACTTTTGACCTTAACTGTAGGTAACAACTGGTTAGAAAAGTTAGAATTAGAAACTGTTTTTTTTTTTAGAACAGGTAAACATTGCATACATGTTGGCATTGTTGTTGCACTGATATACAACGTGTGTGTTTTGTGCATGTTGCAGTGCGTCGCTGTACTCCTCTCTCTGTCCCTGACAATGGCTGGATGAAATGTGACAGTGCGGGAGATAATTATGGGGCCACGTGTGAATTCCGCTGTCTGGGTGGCTACGAGCTGAAGGGCAGCGCTGCCAGAGTCTGCCAGTTTAACATGGAATGGTCTGGCCTGGAGACTTCCTGTACTCGTATGGAAAAAAACACATTAACACCTCACAAACACCTACAAGCCAAAGCTTAGAGGAATTCCTTTATACATTATACCTCTTTATATATAAGATTACATAGCATTGCTGAAAGAGTGATGCTGCTGATTCAGGCAAAATATTCAAATTGAATACTGCAAGGCATGACAGAATAATTCATGGTATTCTTATGAGATTAAACCTCACAAATCATGTAAAATTCATGATCTTGTTCTTCCTGTCCTGCTCTCTGGTGAATAACATCGTAATCATTTGTTTTATTAAAAGCCATGAATATTAATGTTGGTGTGCGGTCTGCTGCTGCATTGCTGGACCAGTTCTACGAGAAACGCCGCATTCTGATCATCTCTGCCCCTTCAGCTGCCAATCACTACTACAGATTCCAGATGACTAATTTACAGGTACAAGATCAGTGTCTGCCTTTATATTCTACAGTGACTGTTTAGAGCCAGTGTGAGATCTTTTACTTTTTCTTTTTCATTTAAATCCACTTTGAAAAGAAAAAAATATTTGTGTATATATTTAATATAAATGTATATATTAATGTATTTTTATATTATTATTATGTATTATTTATATTATTAAATATATATTATTATAATGTATCCATTAATATATTGACAATATCGATCAATCTTGAACAATTTAAAAGTAAAAAATTATATGTACACTACCAGTCAAAAGTGTTTGAATAGTAAGATTTTTAATATTTTGTAAAAGAAATTTCTTCTGCTCACCAAGCCTAAATTTATTTGATCCAAAATACAGCAAAACAGTAACATTTTGAAATATTTTACTATTTAAAATAACTGTTTTCTATTTTAATATATTTTAAAATGTAATTTATTCCTGTGATTTCAAAGCTGAATTTTTAGCATTATTACTCCAGTCACATGATCATTCAGAAATCATTCTTATATTCTGATTTGCTGCTCAAAAGACATTTATTATTTATTATGTTGAAAACAGCTGAGTAGAATTTTTCAGGTTTCTTTTGTGGAATAAAATGTTCAGAAGAACAGCATTTCTCTGAAATGGAAATCTTTTGTAACATTATAAATCTTTATCATCACTTTTGATCAATTTAAGGCATCCTTGCTAGATAAAAGCATTAATTTCTATAATTTATTTTATAAAAAAAAAAAAAAAGCTTTTGAATGGTATAGTGTATAATGTTACAAAAGTTTTTAATTTCAGATAAATGCTGAACTTTGGATCTTTCTATTGATCAAAGAATCCTGAAAAAAATTGTTTACTCAACTGTTGTAAATACTGATAATAAAAATGTTTCCTGAACAGCAAATCAACATATTAGAATGATTTCTGAATGATGATGTGACACTGAAGACTGGAGTAATGATGCTAAAAATGTAGCTTTGATCACAGGAATAAATTACATTTTAAAATATATTAAAACAGAAAGCAGTTATTTCAAATAGTAAAAAATATTTCAAATATTACTGCTTTTGCTGTATTTTGGATCAAATAAATGCAGCTTATCATAACTATCATACTGATCAATCTTAAAATCATTTGTACAATTAAAAAAAACAATTATAAATACTTGAAATTAAAATGTACAATATATTATATAAAAACATAATATTAACATATACAAAAAACATTTATCTATTTAAATGTGTATGTGTGTGTATTTTATTTTATATATTGATATATGGTATATAGTATGTGTTGATGTTATTGATCAAGCTTACAATCATTTGTACATTACAAAATAATTATATCTATTCAGTTTATTTAACTTAATTATAATTATAATAATTAATTATATATACACAGACAGACACACACACAACTAACATAACTAAACCAGAATGATCTGTATTGTGTGTGTGTTTCAGCATGCCCAGTGTGGTCTGGACTTGAGACATGTGACAGTGATTGAGTTGGTGGGGGTTTATCCAGCTCAGATTGGCCGCATCAGACACAGACTCATCCCTCCAGGACTGGCTCTACAACTCAGGTACTTCATTACTGTATTTCAGTCACTTCATTACAGTGCTTGCACGACGGCTCTAATATTCGTCAAGCACTGTTTTATATAGAATTTCAAGAACTAAATTGATTCCAATAGTAAACAATGCACATCTAAACTGAGTGTGTGTGTGGCAGGTTGCTGCTGCAGCTGTCTCAGAACTCATTTACCATGGTGCTCCTGGACAAACAGGGAGTGGATAAGCAGCGCTACACTTTCCCCATCACAGCAGCTGAGATCTTTACCACCATTGACACATTTCCCCTCCGCACTGAGGAGGCCATACTACAGAAAGAGGCTGGACAGAGCTGCTAGATGTATTTATACAGTACACACATTTACACGTCTGTTTCTACTGGTTGTAAAGCTACCAAACTACAAGAGAGAATCTGGATAGAGCTGCTACATCTGATCACATATTGAAAACACACACATGCACACACATCTCCAAATATGAGTCTCTGTTGTTTGTCTTTTTTATGATGCTTTATTCTATTTTATTTGTCTGGTGCTTCTATTTATGTCAGAGTGGACAGTCTACTTTTCTTAAGAAATACTATCAAAGCAATATTAATGCAATAAAAGCCTGTTTGATGATTGACATTTGAGAACATGCGACTCAGCTTTCTTAAAATGCCAGTCATGTTTATCTTGGTTCTCAAGTTTGTTAAATAAATATGCTCAAATTGAATTGAGTACAACAGAGGTATGATAAATATGTTTTCGATTTATTATGCATGGAATGACGTATTAAATGTCAGTGGTTAAAGAGAAGGCTAACATTATCTGTTAGCCTTTTTTTTCTCCTTGTGTAATCCGTTCTGTTTAAATCTTTTTTTCCCCGTTATATATGTGTGTATATATATATACTGCTATAAATTCAACCCAAATCAGATACATTTTTTATGGATAATTTTATTCTTAGTTTTTCTTTGTATTTTCAAGTATTATGGCATAGAGTTTTAAAACTTACAAGAAATATATATTAAGTATATTTATGAATTATTTATTATTAATTATACGTTTTTTTATTAATATTTAAAAAGCTTTTGTAAAAGTCAATGGAAGAAATTTTGTTGCCATGTGAAAATATCCATAATCCATAAAACAGGAAATTATCATAAAGAGTCTTGTAGGCTATTGTGGATAATTTTTCATTATTCAAGAGGGCGAAGTATATAATGTGATCTTTTTAATTAGCAAGCTTAGAATCAACTAAAGTTAATTAAGTAAGGTTTAATACAGAACTGTTTCCAACATTGATAATAATAAATGTTTCTTGAGCACCAAATCAGCACATTAGAATGATTTCTGAAGGATCATGTGACACTGAAGACTGAAGTAAAGACGCCTGGAAATTCAGCTTTGCCATCACACAGATTACATTTTAAAAGATTAAAAAAAATTTTTGTAATATTTTATTTTTTCTGTATTTTTAACCAATACACCAGGCAGCCATGGTAAGCATAAGATGTCTTTCAAATAAAATATAGAAATATTTATGTGGGTGTGTGTAGAAAACGAGAAATATAGAAAACTGCAAAATTATGACAAAAAAAGAGAAATGACTAAGCAACAGTTGTTTAATAATAGTTTATTCTCTTTCTGCAGATGATAAAGTACAGTACAGAACAGTCCTAAACACTGTCTTTCTGATGAGAGAGTGAAAAAACAACACACATACACCAAACATGCTGTGAATCAAACAGCTTCGGACAATATTAGACATGGTAACACTTGGATGTCAAACATGGAGCTTTATACATGCCACAAAATCTCTCAATCTACAGTCAGTTATACAGTAAGTTGTTTATAAGGTCTATTCACTTGACTGATGCTAACAACAGTATTAGGTATAAAGGGGGTGCACACATTATTCATGGAGACCTCACAGTGACATGACGGCTCAATAGGATCAACTGGGGAATTAAAGGGATATTTCACCCAATAATGAAAATTCTGTCATTAATTGCTCACCCTCATGTCATTCCAAACCTGTAAGACCTTTGTTTATCTTCGGAAAACAAATTAAGATATTTTTGATAAAATCCAAAATCTTTCTGACCTTGCAAATACAGAAACGCAACTGAAATGTTCAAGGCCCAGAAGGGTAGTGAGGGCATTGTTAAAATAGTCCATGTGACATCAGTGGTTCAACCTTTGAAAGCTATGAGAAAACAAAAATAATGACTTTATTTAACAATTACTTCTCTTCTGTGTCAGTCTTCGACACACGTTCATGATAGTACCACAACACATTTTTGTTTTCTTTGCGCACAAAAAGTATCGTCGTAGCTTCGTAAAATTAAAGTAGAACCACTGATGTCACATGGACTATTTTAAAGGGGTCATCGGATGCAAACTTCACTTTTACATGTTGTTTGAACATTAATGTGTGTTGACAGTGTATGTACAAATCTACCCTATAATGATACAAATCCATGTAGTGGTTTTTTAATTAATCTGTAAAAATAATACCCCCTTTTTCAGATAGAGCCATTCTCAGTTGCCTCAGAGGCCGCTCCCACAATAGTTGACTGACATGAGCGTCTTACCTCAGATCAGCTGTAACAGTCAGACCTCCATTGTTTCGATGCTGGAGCAGGAATGTAAGTTAGACAAGAATATCTCCGATTGAGGTTGTGTTGCTGGATGTAATAATGAACATAGTGCTCATCATTTACTCCCGACATCTGAGCCACTGAAGATGCAGTGGATTACGTTTGTTTGTGAAGGGAATGCACCTCCCGATCCACATAAATGCGTCTATGTTTGCGTAAATCACTCATGATCCAGCTTCACCTACAGCAGAAGTAAGTATAAGGTTTTTTTTATGAATCTCTGCAATCACCTTTCCTAATAAGGTGCTAGTTAGCAAGTTTCGCGGCTAAATGCACTAAATGCGGCTGAAGTAAACAGGCTCGTCACTCCACAGAGAGAAGAGAGGGGTGGGGAGAGCAGAGCTCATTTGCATTTAAAGGAACAATCCCTCAGAATGGGATGATTTTTTCAGAGCTCATTTTGGCAAGGTAAAAAGGGTGTTGTTTTACACAACAATTGAGCATTTTTAACCAAAGTATATTATAGACTTTTCATTAAGACCCTAAAGAATCATATCAACTTGTAGATAATAAGGAATCCGATGACCCCTTTAACAATGTCCTTACTACCTTTTTAGGCCTTGACTGTGTCTATGCAGGGTCAGAAAGCTCTCAGATTTCATCAAAAATATCTTAATTTGTATACCAAAGATAAACGAAGGTCTTACGGGTTTGGAACGACATCAGGGTGAGTGATTAATGACAATTTTTTTTTTTTAGTGAACTATCCCTTTAACTATTAATCTCTCAATATAGGGGCTCCAGGTGTTGTGCAATGTGTGTGCATATGTATGTATGTGTTTTTATGATCCTTTTCTCTATTACAATCTTTTTTTCTATTTCTATTCACTTTTCTGCTATAAATTCACTTACATTTTTATGGATAATTTTAGTCTTAGATTATCTTTGTATTTTTGGTTTCAATTATTATATATTATTAATATATTTTGTTTCCTTTGGAGTAGGATGATATCTGTGTGATAGAAGAGGGAATCTACCTCATTGCAATGATAATGTAATATTTGCATGCTTGTGTCTCATAGAAATGTAATCTTCCTACTTTATCTACTCTACATTTGTTTACGACTATCATTTTACCAAAGACACTGGAGTTTCTTGAAGGAACTGTAAATCTAATTCAATGTAATGAATCACATTGACCCCAGATATTCTCTTTTTACACCACACATTTGTTTTTACATTAAAACTGTGGTAAAACTAGCTATGAAACTTAACAGTCAGCATCAGTCTCTCTTTAGTCAAATTGATGTGAATGTAACAGATCTGACGTAATTTTCATAACATCTTTTGTGCATGTCTATATAAGTGTGCTCACAGAATTGATCACATCCAGTACATTGTTCTCATGTGTGCAAGTGTTAATTGGATCTGTGCAAATTGGATTTATTTTTTCTTTTTGTGCGTGTGTGTTTTTGGAGGAAGTGCTTTGTGCTTTGTTCTTTCAGGACAAATTTGACCTCTGATTGTTGATAATGTTCAGTGTGCTCTTTTGAAGTAGTCCACATGTGCTGTTCACAGTTATGACCAATAAGCGTTTGGTTTAAAATATAATCACACCAGGGTTGAAGTGTGTTGTGTTGCACCATTTACACCTGGTATGAGATTCATCTCAGCTGTTCAGTCACAAGCAGCCAGTGCTAAATGAAGACAGGTCACTGCTCATCATCCTTTGCGGCAGAAAAGTAAACTCTGCTAGTTCCATGTAGCTTTAAACTTAACCGTCCAATTTAAACCATCCAATTAAAACTTCTAAAGGCCGCTTAATATAGTACGTGACTAAAATAATTGTGAATGCAGCTTGAAACTTGATGTCTGTGCTTAGATTAAAATTTAAATATACTTGGGGGAGTCTTTGTACTATTTTTTTTGGCTCTTCCCTTTTTTAATTTTTTGTGCTTAATCAACATGCAGTACTGCACTGACATAAATGATGTATGTAGTCATAAAATCAGAGTTTCTTTTTAAAATCCAATCCCAAGTTAAACATTTATGAAACATCTGTCTCAGCCAAGATGGATCTTAATACCAGGTGTAAATAGGATCTTAGAGACGCATATGTGTATATATGTATGATTTTGAGAATTTAGAGTACATATGCATGTGGAATGAGAATCTGGGTAGTGTGAGTACTGCCAAAGAACATAAAGAGCACTTTAAAATGCTTAGAGGTGATCAGATTTGATGAGTATTGCCAGGGAAACTTTCTCTTTTTTCTCTCTATGCCTTCCTCTTGGCCATGCTGGATCGCAGCATTAGTGTGCACTCTTGCGGGACCTCTGGGTTGTCGATCATACGTTGCCATAGTCGCTGCTCCTCCCCATAGGCATCGTTCCAATCTACTTCTTTCCCATAACTCAGACCTGCATGTCACAAACAGGTTAGTTAACTGCTCTGAATGCAAGATCAAAAGGAGAAGAAATTGTAGCCGTGATGCTTAAATCAAACTCACAGGGGAACAGAAATTAAATATACTTATACTTTTTTTTGCCCATTTGGCTTCTAGTGTATCACAGAGAAATGTCCAAAATGAAAATTGCAAGAATGGTCTGTCATTAGGCTATTTTGAAGCATTTTTACAATACAAAATATCTTTTCACAAACAAAATATGGATAAACATAATGGTTTTTGCAATGAATGACTTCCTAAAACATTATTAGATTACATGCAGAGATGAATTGATGGAAGGAAGTCTCTTATGTTCACCAAGCCTGCATTTATTTTAAAAACTTTTTATTGATTAAAAATACAGTGAAACAGTAATTCTTTTTCCTATTTTAATGTATTTTAAAATGTAATTTATTCCTGTGATAGCAAAGCTAATTTTTCAGCAGCATTTACTCCAGTCGTCAGTGTCACATGATTCTTTAGAAATTATTTTAATATGCAAATTTGAAACATTTTTTTTTAATATTATCAATGTTGGAAAGAGTTGTGCTGTTTAATATTTTTATGGAAGCTGTGCTAGATCTTTTTCAGGATTCTTTGATGAACAGAAAGTTCAAAAGAACAGCATTTATTTAAATTAGAAATATTGAAACATTCTGAATAAAAAAAACTATGCTAATTTATGAAAGCTAAGGTGCAAAAACAGCTCATTCAGAACATTTCATGGTTATTAAGTCTAAACTATCAGCATATAAACATAGCACTGTCGACATTTACATATCAGTGACCTGCAATCAGTTTAGTGGGGGCGTTGTTAGTCATTTCACATGTGAAAAGGTTAACCTATCCTAATATAGGCCATTATTAATAGAAGTCTTAAAGGTACAGTTTCAAAAACAAACAGTTTCATTAAATGGCCAGAAAGGGTAAAAATTTGTCTTGTAAACTGATTTTAATGCAACATACCTTGAGTAACTTTGCTACTAATAAATATGGCAAAAGTATAGAATTTGGTCTCTTAAATACATAATCACCAATGAGAAAAGAAATGATTTGATCATGAGTGAGTGAAGATATGAATAAAACATATTTGTAACAGTACATTAGTTTAGCATGAATACAAAATGTGCTGCACAAAGTAGCGCTTCATGCATCATTGATGACTGATTAAGGAGACGTTTGGAAAAAACATCACAGTGGAAATTGTATTCAAGGACATTTGGGACTGAAATATTATTTTAATTTGAGCCAGAGAACATTTCACAGTAGAAGCGGTCAAAAGTTTGCACCTCCCTTTCAGAATCATTAAAAATGTTACTTATTTTACTGAAATAAGAGGGATCATACAAAATGCATGTTATTGTTTATTTAGTTCTGACCTGAATAAGATATTTCACATGAAAGATGTTTACATATAGTCCACAAGAGAAAGTAATAGTTGAATTTATAAAAATGACCCGTTTCAAAAGTTTACACCCCTTGATTCTTAATACTGTGTTGTTACCTGAATGATCCACAGCTTTTTTTTTCCTTTTTTTGTTTAGTGATTTTTGTTCATGAGTCACTTGTTTGTCCTGAACAGTTAAACTGCCCGCTTTTCTTCAGAAATTCTTTAGTTTTCCAGCTTTTTGGTGTATTTGAACCCTTCCCAAAAATGACTTGGATTTTGAGATCCATGTTTTTCACACTGAGGACAACTGAGGGACTCATATGCAACTATTGCAGAAGGTTCAAACGCTCACTGATGCTTCAGAAGGAAACACAGCGCATTAAGAGCCGGGGGGTGAAAACTTTTTGAATTTGAAGATCAGGGTAAATTTAACTTATTTCGTCTGGGAAAAAATTATATTTAGGCAAAATAAGAAATAAATAGTACTGACTTGAAATATTCAAGTCAGTACTAAATTAACAATAACAAGCATTTTGTATGATCCCTCTTATTTTGGTAAAATAATTAACATTTTTAATGATTCTAAACGTGTGATGCAAACTTTTGACCACAACTGTATTTACAAAATCTGTCCTACTAATGTGGGAAACATTTGAAATATGATACATAATTTTAAATTGTATAATTAATAATCAGAATCCAGCAGGGATACGAAGCTATGGTAAAGAAGTAGACAGTCTAAATAATAATACAAAAAACAAGTTTGACTGTTATTCCTGAGATACCATGATTATTTTGTGTCAATTTTACACTCTCCTCCCATAAATTATGCATCTGAAAAATGCATATGCAATAAGGTCGATCACAAAAATAACTGCAATCACACCTTTTCATTGCTAATGTTTCACTGTGTCTTCAGAAAATCCTGATACCAATAAAAAATAAAAACTACTAAAATTAAAATGAAAACTGAAAAGACTTTTATCTATAATATTGCAATTTAATACTAATTTCTGTCGGTTCATATGCCTATTTTTGTTTGCAGAAAATGCTGAATTCAGCATGTACACAATGCTTAAAATTCATACTCTGGATTTTTAAATGACCTTATACAATGTTAAATACTGAACCGAAAAAGGCTGAGCTAAAGAAAGACTCACCTGTCCCTGCCCCGAGCCGCACACCACCCAGGAAGACGTTACTGGCTAACGGTTCTCTGTCCCACACTGTCAGCTCCAGACACACGCTGTCCAAATCGCTGTGCTGCAGGCCACAGTATGTAAAGGTGTGATTCCAGCGTGGATTTACAGTGCGCTTCACCACGGCGGTCTTGTGCTTTGTGCTTTTCTTGTCATCAGGCAGCAGGTACCTGATACGCAAGAAGAAAAGAAGTGCGAGAGTGAGTGTGCGAAGTTTAAGGAGTAATAGTAGGAGTGTGAGTTTACAAAGTGTACTGTCTATGGAGGAGAAAATGGAAGAAATCAACTCACCCTTTGACAAACGGGTCAGAGGACCCTCCTTTGACAGCTGTCAGGTTTTTTGCCTCCTTAACCAGCAGCTCCACCATTCCTCCTTTAGGAAGAGTGATGGTCTTCTTCTTTCCTTTTAGAAATCCCTTTTTAACTGAGAAACAAGTCTTTTAATTAACAAAAGCTAATTTTTAATCACTTATTAAATATAGTTATATAAGTCATATGTTTTAACAATAAAAACGGAGAATAAAAATAAAAAAAATTAATTTAAAATAAAAATGGAGAATTATAGAATTTCTAATTGTAAATCATACCTTGCACTTGGTCCAGAGGCAAGGAGACATTTCTCTCTGCAGGAATGTACTTCAAAACAACCGTCAGTTCCCCTTTGTAGTGCATCACTGAGTCCACATAAGACTCGCTCTGACACAAATGCACACATTTCAGTATCACACTTATTCATGTCAACACACTTCGCTGTTTCTGCTTGTTTGTGTGTAATCTCAACTCACCCGGGGCTGTAGAGCGAACCACTCCTCTATCTGCGTGTCAAACTCCCAGGAGTCAAAGGTCAGCTCCGTCTCTCCCAGGAAGTTGTTGTGTCCAAAACGATCATGATGCCAAACAGAAACCTGCAATGTGCGTGTCTCCAGCTGAGAGTGACTGACCACGTACTATACAAAGGGACAGAGACAGATAAGAGGCTTTAAATCAATAACTCATTTGCAATATCTAATCAATCTCAATACAAAACCTTGTAAGGCAGGCATGAAGGTCCTCTTACCCTCAGGTTTTCATTGAACACTGGGTTAGTGGTATTGGTTTTGATGCTGGTTTTCCTCTTGCTTTGACGGGACTTGTCTGGCAGGAGATATGTTTTAACATAGCTGCAAATACACACATAATACCAAAATGTTTGCTTCTGTACAATATCAGCCACCTACTCCTTGGTATATTGGTATATTGATATTGATTAAACTGATATCTTGAGTGGCAAATAAACAACTTTAGACAAGTGATATAATGAATCTAGAGCAGTCAAGGGATACAATAACTCACTAAGTGAGTCAGTAATTTGTTTAATCTCCCAGATATTGAGTTTAATCATGTTTGCCTTTTTCCCCAATGGTTGCTTTTTAACAGAAGAAAACAATAAGTGGTGGCTTTGGCAATTTATTTAGATAAGAACGTATCTGGATATTGGAGGTACATTTTAGTACCATTTAACACAACTTTAATAGGACTCAAGTTAGAAGGCTTCCAGAGGACGCTGATAAAATCTTTGGTACATATGATTTTATGTTAAACAACGACATGTTTTAGATCTTAACTATGACAGCCTGTTTCCACCACTGAATAAAAAATAGGTAACTGCGACTTGCGATTCGCAATTCTGACTTTTTTTCTCAGAATTGTGAGATACAAACAAGCAATTGTGAGAAAAAAAACTCAGAATTGCAAGATTTAAACTCACAATTCAGAATTTTATCTCACAATTCTAACCTTAGAACATGCAGCTGCAAATTGTTAAGTCAGAATTGTGAGATACAAACTTGCATTTGTGAGAAAAAAAGTCAGAATTGCAATTTTTATCTCGCAATTCTAACTCATACAGAATTCTTCTCACAACAGCGAATTTATATCCAGCTATTATGACTTTATAACTCACAATTGTGAGTTTATATCATGCAATTCTGAGAAAAAAAGTAAGAACTGTGAGTTTGTATTACACAAATCTGAGAAGAAAAATCAGAATTGCGAGATACAAACTCATATTTGCAATAAAAAGCCAGAATTGCACATTGTTATCTCGTAAATGTGACTATTTTTTGCAACTGCGAGTTTATATCCAGATATTCTGATTTTATAACTCATAATTGTGAGTTTCTATCACACATTTCCGCAAAAAAAGTCAGAATTGCGAGATATAAACTTGCATTTGCGAGAAAAATTCAGAATTGCGAGATACAAACTCACATTTGTGAGAAAAAAGTCAGAATTGCATATATATCGGAACTCTGACTAAATTTCTCACAACAGAACATTTATATCCAGCTATTCTAACGTTATAACCTGCAACTGGGTTTATATCACGCATTTATCATTCTGAGAAAAAAAGTCAGAATTGCGAATTTGTATTACAAAATTCTGAGAAAAAAAGTCAGAATTGCAAGATATTAACTCACAATTGCGATAAAAAAAAGGCAGAATTGTGAGATAAAAATTCATAATAACATTTTTTTTTATTCAGTGGCAGAATCTGCCTTCCATACTTACAGACAACATTAGGAAAAAAACTATATGTATATATATATTTAATGAAAACTTAAAAAATAAATAAATAAAAAAAATTGGAAATGCCATAGCAACTAACTAAAATAAAATACCTTTAAGCACCAAAATTACTAAAATAAAACCAAAATTATTCTAAAGCTTAAAAAGAAAAAATAATAAAATTAAAGCTAAATACAATTAAAAAACAAATAGAAATGAAAGCACATAACTAAATTACTGAAACTTAAAATTAAAACTGAAATGATAAAAATAAAAACTAATTCAAAATATTAATGAATACTAAAATAGTATAAAATAATACTGCTTGTGGGTAAAAAAAAAAATGACAGAAATTTAAATAAAGTAATAAAATATTCAATATAGATAAATCTAATGTTAACATATTGACATCCCAAATACACGCAGTGAGAGATGCTCTGCCAAGGCTCAAAGAGGAGTATATAGCAGAATGTATGTGTGTGTGGCCTTACGCATCCGTGCGCTGTCTCCTCTCATCCCCGGTTGCTAGGCAGCGGCACTCGCGGACGAGCACGTTGAGTGCCCCTGTTTTATAGCTGTAAGAGATGTTGAGCAGGATCTCCCCGGAAACCCGCACGTTGCCATAGTCCCCTGTCTCACTGTACACGCTCATCATACTGTTGATGCTGGTCTGGAGAGCATACATAAGAAGAGTCTTTGGGTGTACATATTTCACAAGCCTGTGTTTAAGTGTATGCATGCCTCTTCAGTGGTACAGAATGGAAAGAAAGAGAAACTGAAGTGAAAAGAGCAACAGACAGACAAACATCTGTACTCAACCACACACTGAACACTCACAGTGTCAGCATCTGAGTCAGGTACATTAAGGAAACCCCACTTTCTTTCCGAGGCAGGTGTGGAAGACTAGAATAAGACAGGAGAGAGAAGAGAAGATTGATAGCAGGGAAAAAGCCAGGAACAAACAGACAGGAGAATAAGAAAAACATAGATAATATGACAGGAGACAGATTGCTGGAAGCTTTTTCACATTTGATTATAGATGTTAAAAAGTCACAGTCCAAAAATGAACACCGTGTCATATTTACTCACCCTTATGTAATTTCAAACCCATCTGACCTTTTTTCTTCCATAAAGAGAGTGTTCATACTCTTTTCTAGTGATGCATTGCAATTTCAACTACTGAAAATAATTAACTAAACAGCAAAAATTGGTTTCAAACAGTGGTGTTTAATTAGCACTTCTCAGATGACGCGTTTGAACTATATCAGTGTTTCGTGCACGCAACATGGATAACCTACAGCAGAAATTTGTTTGGCTGAAATCAAGCCACTCACTGCCAAAGAAATTTACTAATAAGATTACTAAGACTAATTCGATTTGAGAGCTATAACTCAGAGCAAGTAATAAATATTGTATAATTTCTGTAAGTTCACTGAAACATATTATACTTCAAATATATCACAAAGTTGTTTGGATCACTTCACATTTACTTTTAAAGGGCATCTATTATGCCCATTTTTCAAGATGTAATATAAGTCTCAGGTGTCCCCAGTGTGTCTGTGAAGTTTTAGCTCAAAACACACTTTTCATCATTTTGAAAATAACCAGTTTGAGTGGAAGCAGAAACACACTGTTTTGGTGCATGTCTCTTTAAATGCAAATGAGCTGCTGCTCCCCGCCCCTTTTCCCAAAATAGGTCTGCGCCTTTACAGCTCCTACGCCATTTTCCTGCGAAATTGGGCTACTTTAACACTGTTGCTGTGGGTTTTTTATTGTCTGCAGATTAAAGCAACCCCAATAATGTCATATTAATCCCCTGAAATATGAATTTACCAGGAGAACCCCAACAAACAAACATGTATTTTATCCCCTAAACATGATTTTTATATGGTTTTCTGAGCGTACACATCCGAAGAGAACGGCTGACACAGCATGCGAGTACTAAACTAAGCTCTCTTTCACGTCTTATTGCGCTTAAACTGTCAAATACAAACAAGTTTACGTTAAAAACACAAATGAGTTAAAAAATGGTCGGTTATGTCGGTGAAGGTAAACAGCTAGGAAAGAAATAGCATGTTTATATTAGTCTTGTCTCCTCCTCTGTCTATTCAAGCAATGACAGAACAATTAGCATGCTTTGCTCAAACTTTTGCCATGGTGTTAGAACTGGTACACCGTTGTCGTCTGTGAAAACTAAATGGCGCGGCGTGGGTGGAAATGTGCAGGTTAAGGGGCGGTAATAATATAAGATCCACTTTCTACATCACAGGGGGAGCAAAATCTGAGCGCTCGTTTTTTTTCACATGCTCGCAAAGAAAGGCTTACTAAAACAAAATTAGTGCCCTAGTGAAAAATAAATATACTAAAATGTATTTAAAATACATGTATTTCATGCAAAGTATACAAGTAGATTTGCATATTATATACTTAATAGAAATACCCTGCAATTGTACTTTTAAAGTCTGCTAAATTGGAACTAATTTTGTACTTAATGCACTTTAATTGTGCGGAAGCAGTGCTGAAGTCCAACTAAAGATATACTTAAGTATATTTGATTGTGCTAAAGTGGAACTATTGCAAGTATACTTTAGGTACAATTTAAATATTTTGCATTTAAAGGCCGGTATTATTTAAAGACCATACAATCCTCACAAATACTGACATTAAAACATATTTTAGGCTTAATATTAAGAAATGTGCATTGTGCACAATTAGTACTTCAAATAGTTTAATTACAATCTTTATATCAGTAAGTCTGAGCAATATATAAGTAACTATACTTAGTATAACATAAATGCATTTTAAATCTATTAATTTTTTACTAGGGTGAGTTGTCCTTGTTTTCTGGGTTGGTAGATACACCAGGGACCTGATTATAGCACATAAACACAGAAAAACTCAGATTTTCATGATAAGTCTCCTTAGGTGCTTTTTGTCATTATTTGGAGCTTGAGTGTCCCAGTTCACTTTCACTTTCATGTCAAAAAGCAGCATAAATGTTCTTCAAAACATCTTTTGTGTTCAATAAAAAACATTATACAGGGTTCTAATGACATGAGGGTGAGTAAATAACGACAGAACCTTTATTCTGTGAAAATACGACTATTGCTAGTTTTTTGCTTTTTTCTTCTACTCCCTCTTCACATCTGACTCATCTAGCTATTAGAGACTGTGTGTGAGCTATGAGTTATGTCAGCTGTTTTGAAAGAGGCCACTTGTCTTCTTGTTTGCTTGAATTATCTCTCTTTGTTGTCTCTTAATGCACCACCTGCATCTGTATGTGTGGCCAAGAACCAAGAAAAAAGACAATGATGCACTTTCAGTACGTATTGCATGCTAAATTGTGTGTATATGAGATCAGGCGATAAAAAATGCAAGCGTGGGTCTGCCAGGTGAGTCAACAAATTAAGCGTTTTCATGTAACTGGATATTTAGCCAGTAGGAGGAAATGCTAATATCCATAAGGCATAAGCTGGAACGGGTTTTAGAGCATATATTAAGGAGGTAAAGAGTTGGGCTCCTCTGCCATAAGACACACAAACAGAAGTCTAAACATAGAGTATACACAAGCAAAACAGAAAGAGGAACGAATACTTATTTTGTTTCAGTCAGACATCTGCACAAAGCCAGCAAACACAAATTGCAGCAAAGCACCTGTGATTATGGTGTTTTTGTGTGTGTGTGTTTCTGTGCAAATCATTATACCATTGATTGCGCACTGCAGATGCTCCGGTTGGTTTTATAGTGTGCTGATAACACCGCATCAATGTCCTCATCTGAGTCCTAGAGCACAAACACTGCCTTCAGCGAACATCACATTGAAAACAGCACTGGTTTCCTTTATGCGATCACTTCACTCAGTGATATGATATCAGAAAAATCACATTACAGGAGGCTGTCTCTTATCATTTTAACTCCCTGTCTGGAAATCATATCCTGCACACAGGAAAAGAAAAAGATTGCAAGTGAGAAGTGGTTTAAGAGACTGTGTCTGAAATCTACCACATCGTTCAGGCCTGGAACTGAGCGGCATCGACTAATCAGAGGGTCTTCACTGAATCCCTCACCAGGATTACTGAGGTCCACCTCAGAGCGACTGCGATCTGTGAAAAGACAAAGATGCTGGTTTTAACCAAAGTTCTGGCTATTTTATATTTTATAATACTTCTAAAGACATACAGTGAGGTCCAAAGTCTGAAACCACTAGTAAAATAGCGAAGACTGACACGGAAGAGAAGAAATTGCTGAATAAAGTCATTATTTGTGTTTTCTTTGCGCACAAAAAGTCTTCTTGTAGCTTCATAAAATTAAGGTTGGGCCACTGATGTCACATGGATTATTTTAACGATGTCCTTAATTGTCCTATGGTGTGACTGTCTCAAGCATGGTTAAATAAATTAAAGCTTCTGTAAATTAAAAAGAAAAGCATAAAAATTGTGTGACATAAAATGTCCTCCGGTGTGACGCTTGTACTGACACACCATAGGACAAAGATGTCACACCAGAGGACAAGGTCTCTTTAAAAAGCATTTTAAATAATTAAATAAGATTTGTTTAACTCTTTAACTTTTTATTCTTTTTTGATCACTCTCACCGTTCTTAAATGCAATAATGACATTAATTAAACAATTTTCTGATGTTTTTGCAGAAAACTTGTATTGTTATAACGTATCATGAAAATAAGTATAAAATGTGATACTATGTTTTTGAAACAGAAAGAACTGAGGGAGAGAAATTAGTGGAAGAGAAAGGACATGGAAATATAGACAGAAAATTAACAGGGATCCACCAGAAGCGAGAAGATCCTTAGAGAATGATGCAGAAAGTAATGATGCCTTAAAAAGAGTAGCTTTATAGTTTTTTAAAAAATCATTCACATCTTAATGAATATAGTTTCAATCATATATTAATAATATATAGCTGTATCAAATATCAATCATATTTAGCTGTGCTGCACATGCAGCAGGGGGGGCAAGAAGAGTTTAGTAACATACTGATTGACCATGAGAATTTTTTTGATGAAAATTATTATGTTGATATTATTTGTATCAAAATTAAACTTTCTTTCTCATTTGACGTTCAAAATTAAACAGAAATACTGTAAATACTACCATTTCTGTCCTTTAGTGTGACATAATGTCCTATGGTGTGACACACATAAAAGAACCACAGATTTGTTTTTATCTCAAAATATCTTTAAAAAAACAGTTAAGTATTGCTATAGTTTAATAGTTTAAAATGGTTTCATTTTCAACAGTTTTGAACAGATGACAGCAAAGTTTGTCTTATTGTCAAAGTTTGTCTTGAAATTGTCCAACAATTAGAATTTCATATTAAATAAATAACACTGTATGAAATTAAGTGTCTAACAATGAAGATAAATCTCTCTCATGCTATTTATATATTATTAAGAGTTTTTTTATTTCTTAATTTTTGCTGTGTCACACCATAGGACAAATTTAAGGTATAGTTCAGCAAAAATGTAAAATAAAAAAAAAGTTTAGGGACCCTTTATAATTTCTCAAAGATCAGACTTCACACTACATAAATATATGCATTTCTTCTTTAAAAAATGGCCTTTTACAAAAAAGCATTTTTAGCAGGCTATTTGTCAACTACCCATATACATTATACAAATTCATAGACATTGATTATTGTTTAGATTTCACTGTGGTCTCAGATTTTTACAAGTTTTTAATATTACAGTGAACTGATAAAAGGATGGTTTCGAGGACAAATGTCATTACTGGTGTCAATGGCAGCAATATTATATGTCGAATTGTTGCCATGGTGATACCTGATGAGAGGGAGGCTCTGGATACGGCGATAGAGGGTGTGCTAGAATCTGGTTGTCTCCGCCCATCCGCCATCTTTTCAGGGATGCTGTCACTGCTTTGTATACTAGACACGCTCTCTGCCCCATCCGGCTGAATAAACACATGCACGCACACAGACACTAAACACTGCTTTCTTGTCATGCACACAAATCTGTATACAAATGCAATTGTGCTATCTTGCGTTACCCTGTTTCTTGCCTCCGTCTGGGTTGGTGTTTTGACCATTTGTGCTCTCATGTTATTGGGTACTGTTGGTAACCCTGAAGATTCCACTGCCACCGCTCTCTTCCTAAAACACAGACACTTAATGAGAGTGAAACACAGACAGTCTTAATGAGCAGACACATGCTGGCACAGAAGCTGCACTCAAGTTCATACTGCCTACTATTTTTCCAAATTAATATGTGAAACAGCATGCAACAGGATTTATTTCAAACAGCAGGATGCTACATTGTTTCACACTCAGTACACTGCAAGCTTGATATTACTCCTGGCTCATTTGTCACATTGTAAATGGTTGAGTGCATTGCATTACAGGATGCCGTGTTTACAGTGTTACATTTTAGCAAATGTTCCAGGCATACAGAAAAAAGCATTAAAAGCGCAAATACTATTAACTGCAGGAATTGTATCACAGTAAGTGATTCCAAGCATAGCCAACTCAATGGACTGTAAATGATGCCCCTCACCCTTTCCTGTTCTTCCCTATGTTTTTCTGGGATTGGGGCGTAGCTGATCTCTCAGACTGTGGCGTAGACGATCTCTCCATCTCTGATGATCTGTGAGCAGAGCCTCCATCTCCATACACAAAAACAGATATTCATAATAAAAAAATAAGGCTCATATTTTAGCCTGAAGCAAAGTTTTTAGAAATATCTTAAAGGGATAGTTCACCCAATAATGAAAATTCTGTTGTTAATTACTCACTCTCATGTCGTTCCAAACCTGTAAGATCATCTTTAGAACACAAATTAAGATATTTCTAATGAAATCCGAGAGCTTTCCTACCCTGCATAGACAGCAACGCAACTGGCACGTTCAATGCCCAGAAACGTAGTAAAGATATAATTAAAATAGTCCATGTGACATTACTGGTTCAATCATAATTTTATGAAGTTGCAGGAATATTTTTTGTGAAAAACATCTTAATTTGTGTTCCAAAGATAAAAGAAGGTCTTTCGACATTGGAATGACGTGAGGGTGAGTAATTAATGACAGAATTTTATTTTTCAGTGAACTATCCCTTCAATGACAAATTTGTTAATTAAACAAAGCTTTTCACTTCACAAGTCGTTAATTGATGGACGAGCTGTGTGGATTGTCATGATGCTTTTATAATTTTTTTTTTGATACATGAATGAGATGTTAATTTCTCCAAATCTGTTTTGACAGAGAAAAAAACTTGACAACAAAGCAAAGCTCTTGGATTGAAGCGCTAATTAAACATCACTGTTTTGGTCAATGATCTATCAAAAATACTGTCTAAAATTAAAATGTGTGTTTTTGGTTTTTTTGTTTCATCCTAATATTTTTGGTTGCCAGAATTCTCTATTAATTCACGTTTCACTATTCACCTTTTTCATCATCTTCGTGGCCATTTGTAATCTTTATGTGTTTGGCTTCCAGCTTCGTCTGCATCCAGCTATTTTTAGCTATACAAACCAGCTTGTTTTGCTGCTTAATACTGCAAATTGGTTTGTCTTACAATGTTAATTTAATGTATCATCTTAGTTATGAACACGCTGGTTTGTAGTGCAAACAGTTTTACCGTTTACTGCACGTTGTTAAAGAAGTCCACTTCCAGAACAAAAATTGACAGATAATATACTCACCCCCTTGTCATCCAAGATGTTCATGTCTTTCTTTCTTTAGCCATAAAGAAATTTTTTTTGAGAAGTTTTTTGAGGGAAACATTTCAGCATTTTTCTCCATATGATGGACTGATATGGTGCCCCGATTTTGAACTTCCAAAATGCAGTTTAAATGCGGCTTCAAAAGGTCCCAAATGCAGTTGTAAACGACCCCAGTCAAGGAAGAAGTGTCTTATCTAGCGAAACAATCGGTTATTTTCATAAAAATTATACAATTTATATACTTTTTAATGTCAAACACTCATCTTGTCTTACTCTGCCTGGACTGTTTTTGTTCCGGTTCATGACAGTTAGGGTATGTCGAAAAACTCCCATCCCATGTTCTCCCTCAGCTTCAAAATCGTCCTATATCGCTTTTTTACCTTTTTTGTTAAGGGTGTTTGATCTTCTTTGCATGTTCACTTTGCAAAAACTGGGTCAGGACTTCTGCAGTGATGTAGGATGATTTTTAAATGATTTTTGAAGTTGAGGGAGAAAATATGATCAGTTTTTCGACATACCCTAACTGTCTTGAGGCAGAATACACAGAGTTCAGGCAGAGCAAGACAAGACGAGCGTTTGAGATGAAAAAGTATTTAAATTGTATTTTTTTTAATGAAAAAAAACAAAAACAAAAACAAAAACGATCGTTTCGCTACGTTTTGGGATCGTTTGAAGCCACATTTAAACTCCATTTTGGAAGTTCAAAATCGGGGCACCATAACAGTCCATTATATGGAGAAAAATCCTGAAATGTTTAACTCAAGAAACTGAAGAAAAAAAGACATGAACATCTTGGATGACAAGGGGGTGATTATCATTATCTGTAAATTTTTGTTCTGGAAGTGGACTTCTCCTTTAATCTTCTCATTATTTCCCTACAGCGGATAATGAACTGGAAGTCTCACCCATAAGCTTACTTCCGCATTGAAGGAAAAGGTGGATAAATTACAATTTATCAACACAAAACCAAATCAGAACTTCTATTGTCTATGCTGCTGTGCAACTGGACATGAATAAACAATGACAGCATTTTATTTTTTAATATGCTGAAACATAACTATTCTAGTACAAATCATAAAAAAGCCTGGAGGCTTGACATAACATAATTTTCCATTATGTCAGGGCTGACAGTGTGTATGTATGGCAACATTTATAGCCACTGGCTGATGGATGTCCATGTTGACACAAACCCTGATTTGGTCTCACCTGGAGGACTGCTGAGGATTGACTGCTTGACTACATCACTGCTGGGAATGCTGGCATGTTGAAACCTCTTGGATCTCTCTTCCAGAAACCACTCTCCTGTAACCACCTTCAGCTCCCTAAATCAGCCAGTCACACACAGACAACACTGTTTGAGCACCAATTATAGAAGTGACAATCACAGCCTAATTGGTTCACCTATTAAAAAGCCTATGAACTGTTGACACATTTCCTATTGCAACAAGAAGGATATGTACTAAAGCCAAAAAAACTCAATTTGATGGTGTCTTCTATCTATTCACCATTACAGACCAGAGTGTGTATGGATGGATGTTGTGTGTGACTCACGCTGTCTTCGCACACACGTTGCATTTGCAGTTGCTGCCTGGAGGTGTAGCAGTGCAGAAGTTGCAGATGCGCCGATGACAGTTGGTGCACACATTGCCCCTCTGCAGGATGAGACCCAGAGCACGCAGACATACGGCACACTCTCGCTGATCAGCAGAACTACGCCGCCCGGATCGCTTCAGCTCCAGAAGTTCATTTTTCAACTTCCTGTAGAGTCACAATTGGCATCACTGTTGGGGAGTAACTAAATGTAGCAACCTTATCAATTAACTACAGCAGGTCCACTGCTTTGAACACAGTTCATCTGTTTCAAAGAGGAGCTACATTTTTAATGCCACATGGTGAAAATTTCCTGACATACAGTATGTAGTGCTGAAAAGTCTGATTCATTCTAGTGAATCAGTGCACAGGTATTTTTGTAGCAATAGCCAAAAAATTTTATGGGTCAAAATTATTGATTTTTCTTTTATGCCAAAAATAATTAAGATATAAAGTAAAGATCATGTTCCATGAAGATATTTTGTAAACTTCCTACTGCAAATATATCAAAACTTTATGTTTGACTAGTAATATGCATTGCTAAGAACTTATTTTGGACAACTTTAAAGGTGATTTTCTCAATATTTTGATTTTCAGATTTTCAAATAGTTGTATCTCCGCCAAATATTGTATAAATCTCAATTTCAAAATTGACTCTCATGACTGGTTTTGTAGTCCAGGGTCACATTTATAAAAATGTCTGCTTGTGATGAAATAATTTGTGTGGAAGACGTTACCTGATGCGTTTCTCCTCTCGTTTGCGGAGTTTCTCATCTTTCTGGAGAACACTCAAGATCATCTGTCTTTCGTGCTCCAGGAGGAAGGACAGATTAAGGGAGTCGCTTGTTTTTGCCATGACCATTTAAAGAACTGCTCACAGAGCTCCAGAAAATCTCAGCCAATCAAACTGGCCACAAACCAATAACAATTATGCTTCATGAATGCAGCTGGAATCTTCAATCAGAATGAAGGATTGCTTTAGTTCATCTGCACATCCCCAAAAAGGTCATCTGCCCAGTCCTTCAGACGATAACATTCATCTCTTGACAATTGTGGCAGGTCTTGTGATCCTATTGGTCAGTGCATTGTTAACCTTTTTACCTGCTGAATGCCTGCAAGCATAACATCCATATAAAAACAATCAGTGATCAATCAGGTTTTTTAGGTCTAACACTAGGGAAACAAGATGCATTTCAAGTTTCAACATTACTTATTCTTCAGACATTCCACTTTAAATACAATAAGTATCAGCTATATACAAAGTGACCAACATTTGGTTTTTAACCACTGAAAATGGGTAATATTCAACAATCTGAAAATGAAGCCTCATTGGAGGCTCATATCTCTGGGATTAAATAAAACAGGGCCTTGGAAATAAGGATTCCAAAAGAAACGTTTATTAAACCTTTAATATTCCTTAAGTTATATGCATACAAAAATAAAGTTTGTTAAGACTCAATATCTAAAAAGCCATTTAGAAATCTTCAATACTTCTTGAATTACAGACATGCAAACTTTGGAGGAAAAACTTTTTCCCATTTTTGCTTTTACCCATTTTTGAATGATCACCATTGGCACATAATGCAAAAAAGATTGCTAAAGTTAACAGATTTTACTAACAGACCTAGCAATCTCTGTGTAAAAATAACATTATAATGCTGCCATCTTTCTGGACTTATTTTTACCCTCACCTCCCCCCTTGTAATTTGACTCAAAATTTTGACCCCACTCCACAAAATAGTGGATTAGTCAGTAAATATTCATCTATGACATTTAATATTTTGGCTTAAATTACTATACATGTGTTTCTTTCTTCAGAAAAAAATACTAGCAAAATCAAAAATTGAGCCAGGGAAGTTTTTGAAATTTGGTTGATTTGACATGGAATGACCCTATTGTACAACCTAATTGAAGTCAAAAGTGTTTCATGTAATATATAATATTTTTCAGAATGGAATTTTCTGAATTTTCAGATATATAAAGAGATGCTCCCAATTACAGAGAGAAAAAAAATCCTATTGGAGCCAAACTGCATTTCAATCAGTCTGTTTGGAAGGGTCAGTGAGAAAGAGGGTGGCAAATGATAATGAAAAAACTCTTTTACTGGGAAAAAAAAAACAACTTTTACTAACCAATAACCTCAGAGGGGAAAAAAATATTAAAAATGTCTGACACGACCAGGGTTGCCAGGTTTTCACAACAAAACCTACCCATCTGCTACTCAAAACTAGTGTTTTGGAGGGGGGTCCCCTGGTAATCACATTTCTAGGATAAAATACACGCTTCTTGGCAGGTTCACCTTGAAAAATTTGCATTCCTGGGGCTATATATCACGTTATTGGGGTCACTTCAACCTGTGAACTTGAAAAACAACCTGCGGCAACAGTGTTAGTCCAATTTCACAAAAACAAATGCAGATTTGCAACACTGGACATGCCTCCTTTAAAATCATAATCATTATGTCTCTCATATAAAACATTAAACACAAAATAGTATCTAAATGAAGGAATTATATTTAAATAGATCACATATGTGACCCTGGATCACAAAACCAGTCATAAGGGTCAATTTTTCAAAATTGAGTTTTATACATCATTTGAATCCATTAACGTATGGTTTGTTAGGATAGTGTAATATTTGGTTGAGATACAACTATTTGAAAACCTGGAATCTGAGGGCACAAAAAAAAAAAAAAAAAAAAAAAGAAAATCGCCTTTAAAGTTGTCCAAATAAAGTTCTTAACAATGTATATTACTAATCAAAAATTAAGGTTTCATATATTTACAGTAGGAATTTTACAAAATATCTTCATGGAACATAATCTTTACTTAATTTCCCAATGATTTTTGCCATAAAAGAAACATCAATAATTTTGACCCATACAATGTATTTTTGGCTATTCCTACAAATATACCCCAGCGACTTAAGACTGGTTTTGTTGTCCAGGGTCACATATATGTATTAAAATCCCAAATTATATATAAGAATAATTCAAGAGGCAAAATCAAGCACTTTTTATGTACTTCAGCATGACACTATATCATGGATTACGATGAGCTTTATTATCTGCTTTGTGAATAGACTGACAGTCCAGATGTCAGTATGAAAGCCCAGCCAAACCGATACAGCTACAGCTACTAGTCACCATTTAGGTTTTTATCTAAAGTGACAATACACTAATTGCAGTGGCAGTCTGCCAGCGGCAATCTGGGGTGAAGTGGCTCACTCGAGAGCACAAGAGTAATAGAACAGGACAGTAATCACTGTACATCATGCATACTTGGGACTGAACCTATAACCTCTGCATTAATAGCTGACACTTTCCACAAATAGTTAATAGAGTTTAAAGGCGATTAAATAATGAAACTGTATGTTCTAATAAAATAAAAATACACCAGAATGGGTGTTCTATTTTAAAAGGGATAGTTCATCCAAAAATAAAAATTCTGTCATTAATTACTTACCTTTATGTCGTTCCAAACCAGTAAGACCTTCATTCATCTTCAGAACACATATTAAGATATTTTTGAAGAAATCTGAGAGCTTTCTAAGACAGCAACGTAATTACCATGTTCAAAGCCCAGAAAAGTAGTAAGAGCGTCGATAAAATAATCTAAGTGACATCAGTGGTTCAACCATAATTGTATGAAGTTACAAAAATACTTTTTGTGTGCAAAGAAAAAAAAAAAAAAAGACTTTCAACAATCTTGAACTTGGTAATTACATTGCTGTGGAGGGTCACAAAGCGCTCAGATTTCATCAAAAATATTTTAATTTGTGTTCCAAAGATGAACAAAGGTATTACAGGTATGTAACGACATGAGGCTGAGAAATAAATTACAGAATTTTCATTCCATGTTGATTTTATGTTAAATAAAATAGTTTGTCTAACATATCTACTGGTTCTCTCCCCAAAGAACATTTCATGATTATTGCTTTAAAAAAATAGCATGGCCATGGGGCATCAATTTGTATTCTTAAAAAGTGCCAGCTCTGATCTCTAAGTATTTCAATCATGTCAGTTGTCTTTGCTAGAAGCCCAGTTGAGACTGAAGCATTGTACTGCCTTGGATCTGTGGAGGATTTTAATTTCCTGTTTGAAACGTTGATTTATGGGCCATATTCAACACCCAGCACTGTCTGAGTGCATGATCTGGGTTAATATGTAGCAGTTACCGCATGTATGTCATCTTATCTTTGTTCCAAGTTTTTTGAAATCAATAGTGAGTGACAAATGGGGAGGACAGAAACTATGCGTCCTGTACGTGCGTGTGTGTGGGCACGACTCGCTTTCCTATATTCTGTTGTCTGTCTGACAGAATCTGATACACCATGTCTGACAGGCCAGCCTACATAATCAGAACCTTCAAAAGCTGTTTTTCACACCATCATTTACACTTAGAGACGTGTCTGTCATCGGTGACACAACTGCACATGTACGTCTACGTGTCACACACAGGTGACAAATTATTTGTAATGCCACAGCACAAAATTGCTTAAAGCTGAATTGCTTGTGTATATGTTTGTGGCTTTGTGTGTAACCGAGGTTCTTGTTCCATTAAGTGTCTGACTCACCAGAAGACGTGGAGCAAAATTAATTCAAATTTCTCATGCGAGAAATGTTTACAGGGACACACAAACGCACGCACACACACCATGATCACTGAAAGTGGAACTTCAGTATCTCCGCTGAGGAAAAGGACAGCATAAGCCAGCAATGTCTCGTGGCACTAATTAAAAAAAATCTCTTCTTCCTCTTACTGCCATCGTTGTCAGGCAGTTGTTAGTATGCTTTTGAGTCTAAATGTTTAAGTCTGAAGGTTGGCGTGTTCATTATACACTCCTAAGCAAGGAGTATACTGCTGAGTTACTTTAATAAAAAACTTACAGGGTTACAAAAGGTGTGGTACATCTCTGAATCCCACCCTATGCACACACATTAGTGTACACAAAGCCCTGTATAAACATACATCACCACACAGTTCTCTTATGTTGTTAAACAGTATACACTACTGTTCAAATGTCTATGGCCAGTAAGAGGTTTTTGAAAGATGTTTTTAAAAGTATATTGTGAAAAAACTTGCCAATATGAATCTATTTTAAAATATAGTTTATATCTGTGATGCAAAGCTAAATGTTCAGTCTTCAGTGTCACAAGATTCTTCAGAAATCAACCTTTGCTGCTCAAGGAACATTTCTTATTATCAGTGCTCAACATCTTATTGCTGCTTAAAATGTTTGTGGAAAATATTTTGTCACGATTCTTTGATGAACAGAAAATTCAGAAGGATTTATTTCCAAATAGATTTTAAACTATATTATAGTCTATTCCCTGCTGCCTTAAAATGTTAAGTTCAGTCAACTCAAATAAGTTTAGTCAACTTAAAATTTTAAGTTGTACTAAGTAACAACTTAGATATTTGTGTTTGCTAAACTTAACAGATGGGTAAGTAACCCAGCTGCCTTAAAATTTTAAGTTGAATCAACTCAAATGTCTAAGTTGTCACTTAGTATAATTTAACATGTCAAGTTGAATAAACTTTTTTTTTTTTGAGTTGACTGAACTTAAAATTTTAAGGCAGCCAGGTAACAAATTATTTTAAGTTGACTCAACAAATTGTTTTTTTACAGTGTAGAGGGTTTTTTTACAGTGTAAGGGACTTAGAGGCAGGAAAGCGTGCAATATTTTAACAAATTAAAGTTAATTGGTGGTACATACGAGCAGTATTAATTAAGATATTAGCCTAATATTTCACCCACCTGACTGGAAATGATAAGAACAAACAAAAATGTTGTCAAGATTCTTGCCCTGGAAATCCTGGTTCAGTTTGGCAACCACAAACGCCTTTTGTTCCTCAAACAAAACTGTTTTCCCGGTCCGACCGAGTAGTACACCCCAAAACATGACAATAATTGAGCATTTTCAGCAGTAATAATCAGCTAAATATGCCAGTTCCATTCAGTTCAGTGGCACTGTTTACGTTCAGTGCCGCCAATATGGCTGATTGATGATGCTTCATGAAAACACCATTAAACAAATAACACATTCTAATGCCACTAAAGAGACATGGTTAGCCACTTGCTAGCACTAGCCTGGCACATTACAGTACATAAAATTTAACTTACCACATAAACAGAGTAAGAAGAGATGACTGCTAGGGCACCACTGACAAACATCTAATCTTGTAAAATGTGTGGCAAGTACTGCTGTGTGCGCATTCAAACACAATTTCAATGTCCCACATATTAATTGCAACTCCCTGATGCCTGCAGTTTATATACAGTATAATTAGCCAACGATATAACTGTGAGAGAAAGCATTCAAACATATTTTTCCTCCCGTCTCGTATTTACTCCCTTTAGGGGTTCTGTGGTGCAAGTAATTTCCTTTCCGAACACTATAGAGAGTTTTCATGACGTGTCATCAATCGGCACTGGCGGCACTGAATGTAAACGATGCCACTGAACCGAACAAAACTGGAATATTTTGCTAATTATTCCTGCTGAAAATGGTCAATTATTGTCATGTTTTGGGCTGTACTAATTGGTCAGACCAAGAAAAACATTTGGAGTGAGAAAAACTGTCTGAGGAACAAAAGGTGTTTGTGGATGGCCAAACTGAACCAGTATTACCAGGGCAAGAATCTTGACAACATTTGTGTTTGTTCTTAACATTTCCAGTCAGGTAGGTGAAATATTAGGCTAATATCTTAATTAATACTGCTCGTATGTATCTTTAGCATCTATTAATTTTAGTTTGTCAAAATATTCCACCCTTTCCTGCTTACTAAGACCTTCTCTATATGATTTAGCAGATTCCACATGTTTTTTCTGTGGTTTAGACAGCATAAATAAGCAAAACGAGGAATTCAGTAGTACATTAACCGTGCAATCCATGCTGTTGTGTACATCCATGTATCTCCAATATGGCCGTGCATTCGGGTAACTGAGAAAATCGCAATGTTGGGGAGTAACTAGTTACATGTAACAGAATCCTGTAATTTAATTACAAAATAAATGTAATTGTAATTAGTTACAGTTACTGAGAAAAATGTGTAATTAAATTAGTTATTTTTGAAAATGTTAATGATTACAAAGGGGGTTATATCTGAATTTTTTCACACACACACCTACATACAGATTTAATTGACTTCTTTCATAAATTGCATTGACTGCTCTCAAATGAGACACAAACGTTTCAGGAGTTTAGGACACAGAATAGGACACATGCTTATTTGATAACTGTTTTATTTCCTATTTGGGTTTATGTATATACTTTATTTTTTTAAATTAATTGTTTTTTTCCAAGGCATTGTTAGATGCCAGTGTTTAAAGTCATAACTACGCAAACATTTGATTTCAAAACCAGTATAATAGTTATTAAACTATTTCTTCTTATGATTTTAAATCTGTATTTAACATCAGAATGATCTCAAAGTAAATAAGAGGTGTTAAGTCTGAATTTGTGGTGGCTGCGCTTTAAATTAAATAATTACACAGCTCTGTGGAATGCTTGATTCTGATTGGTCAGTCATGACATTCCAAGGTATGTTAATCCCCAATAACAACTGGTAAAAGCTAATAACACAGACTCATCCAGGCAACTTAAGTCAGCGCTATACGCTTGATAGTTTTTCTTCAATATCAGGTGTTCAATTTCTTAATTCTGTCATTCTGGTATCGTGGACTCGCTCTATTGTTTTTATACAAACGCAGCTGCTGTCATTTTGTTTTGTACACTGTAATAGATTATAAGATAACTAACAAACTAGTACTGAAAGTACTAGTACTTAATTATTTATGTGGTGAAATGTTAAATGTAAAAGTGTTATGACTGCACTGTATTCCTTAAATGTCTGTCTAGTTTGAACTTGCTGCTTGCTAGCAACTGATTTCTTCATAAAAGCTTTGCGTTCAAATATTTCAGATCAGTGTTTCCTGTCTAATTACTTATTTTTGTGGCAAGTAGCTGTGTAATAAGTAGGATAATGTACATCCAGTCAATTGTTATCGCAAAATAAAGATGTATATTATCCCTTAATCTTAATTCAAGTGATTAGGTCTGACAGTAATCAGTGTTGAGTGCTAATGTAAGGTTAACTCTGCCTGGTTTAAACATTTCAAAATGATTACCAGCTGAAAATATTAGAAATTTAGAAAAGCAATCAAAACGCAATCAAATGTAATAAGTTACATTACTTTAATAAATAAAGTTACACTACTTATTACATTTTAAATAGAGTAACTTGTAATCTGTAACCTATTACATTTTCAAAGAAACCTTCCCAACATTGCCAAATTATGACATAAGTGCAAACCCTCTATTCGGATTTGGGCTGCATCTCTAAAAGTGATAAAATTAAAGCAACTGTCTCCATCTTTTGTGACGAAAGTTAAAAGGATTTTAAACAACAGCAGGTTGAATAAATGCTTTTCTGTTCAAATTTTCACAATTTTTCATTTTCATGTGTAACTAAATCCTTAAATAACAATAAAAAGCCCAATCCATTCCACACCTCAATAACCTTGACTAATTAAAAAGACACAACAACAACAACACTTTTAACAACACCCACAAGCACTGTTAATTCATTGGTACCCCAGGCTCGGGTGAATATTAAGACACCAGACAAAAATAATACTGCCTTTGAATCCTCCTCCCGGGAAATTCCTATTTATCAGCTCAGAAGTCATCGTTACGATGTGATGCGAGTTCAAATGACTTTGGTTTGGGGGGAAAAAGGATAGGGTTTCATGTTTGTTTATCTCTTTTTCACTTACTGACAAAAGACAGGAAGATTTTCAGCTCTAGTGCAGCCTAATGAAGAGCACTGGATGCACATTAGGTTTAGTAATTAGTCTTTTATCTGGCCATTTTACCTTTCTCAGGCTGAAATGTAGTTGCACAAGCCTGTCACTTTATAAATTATCAAGTACGTTGAATGCATTTTATCATGAAACCCCTTACAATCCTGCTTTTTCCCTCTGGTAATTAAGACACTGTGGTGCCGTTCACGTGTAAATACGATCATCCTGACATGACCTGAAAGCAACATTAAAGATGAGAAGCATGTTGCAAGAACCATGGGAAATGTAGTTCAGTGCATAAATCTCAGGAGAGCAAGTCAACAAGCTGCCAGTCCAGCTCTCAGCTCAGTAATTACTCCTCTAATGATGGAGACACATTCACCAGCAACACCTGGCTTAATGGAGATTAGACTCATACATGTTTTATGCCTTTCAGAGAGGCTGCATTAGCATAATAAAAAAGGAAAGCAAAGCTATGAAATGCAGATTAGGTCTTGGGTAGTAAGTATAGCAGCGGCCGACAAATAAGAGATTTTGAGCATTCGTCGCCAAATATCTAAATCTAAACAGCACGGTGGAAAATGGTCAGTATAATCCCAATGTACATGTTTATTGTATTTAATGACAGAAATGACGTATTACACAATATTTACTCAAAGATCTTTGTGTAAAGAACTGACACAAAGAGGAACAACTTTTTAATCACCAAATGACATCAACATGGTCTATTTCAAAGTCATATATGACAAATACTGTATATGATTCATGTAAAGGGGCAAATATAAATGAAATTATGTAATTAGAGTTGGAATTTTTCAGCATCTCCTCTACAAACATTCAGACCAAGTATGAAGTACATCATGGACTAATGGACTAACAGCATGCAATGCAATGTACTGTTGTCCTTCTCTCCAGCTGTGCCCCGTTGAATCTTTAATGGATGCATCTTATTTAAACACACATAAACACAAATCAATACAAAATGTCAGTTATGGAGAGATTGTGACTGTTAAAAGGACATCAGTAGAAAGATACGTGCAGTTAGTCAAATGTTAGAGCACTTTATATTGAGGTACTGTCTGAATATGATTTTGGTGCCTCTATTTGTGATGTCGATTAAGCTTTTCAACTCACATTCTCGTTTTTTAGGACCAGTGCACATTAAAATTACAAAAAGACCTTAAAATTTAGATGGGTTTCATTCTTTTTTTATGGAATTGATTCAGTTTTTATGCTCCTGCTGCCACTAATGTTTCCTGTCTGTAGAGTTAATAATCAATATTACTCTTTCCTCTATAGGGAAGGTATAATACATTATCTGTGTGTATGACTGTGTGTATCAGTCACTCTATTACAAATATTTTGGACACTCAGTTATTTAATGGTGGTTTTTTTATGGTTCAAATTAGTGATCGACCGATATTGATTTTTTATTACCGATACCGATACCGATTATTTGCATAATTATGTGCCCGATAACCGATATGCAGAACCGATGTTTATTTACTGTTATAAGGTAGATCAGTGACTGAGTGAAGTAAGTCCATACTTCACTTTGGTTTTTCCTCCTTTAAGTCATCTTAAAAAGTGTTGAAAATTAGCAGTCTTTCATGTAAAATTTAATCTTTTACAACAATAAAAACATTTTATTTATAAATCGCATCAGCTGCAACACTAATGAGCAAAATAAATGTAGAATGTATATTCTCTGGAATATTGGAATATAACAAACTATGCATTTACATCTAAGTATACTCAAACTGTGATCGCTGGCTAAGATAATAAATAATTTCCATATTGTATATATTTAGAAGTGTATTAGAAAAATAATGGTTCTAGTAAATGTTAATATAATTGAGAATGTTTTAAACAAGTGAATCGTGTTAAAAATTACATGCGGTGGCCAGCGCATCATCAACCCGGTGAGTGAACGTAGAGCCCTGCATTTCAGCCTGACTTTTTTACGTCCCTAGGGCCGAGCTTCGGGACAATTTTCACGTCATAGCTCAGACGCGGGTCAGGCTTCGCGTCTGTTTTAGGCTTCTCCTTATTTTTATATTTTTGTCATCCACAATTTATGGTGATAAAAAAATTCCCCGCTGGTGGAAACAACACGAGACTTCACTTTCGCTTTTTTGAGACCGGCTCGGAAGGCATTTAGGGCGGCCGTACACGGTGCGAATTCGGACAGTCGGAAGACCGTATGGCCACGCACACGTCACGAGTGACTTTGTTTACGGACGCAGTGGTACACGGCACGATTTTAAAACCTGCCGATTTCCGAGGCAATCACATTCACGAAGTTCCGCGCCAAAAACATGGACTCTGAGGAAGAGATCCTTTTCTTTGTGGCAGCAATGGCTTGCGAAAAAACAAAAAAAGAAAAGAAAACGAAGGGCATGGCAAAGAGTTTGGCTGAAGGGCAGAGAACAACATGGACTTTCTTTTCTTAATCGTCGTCGTGGAAGATATTGTAAATTACACAATCATTGCGTGTCATGCAAGTTTCTGCAATTTGTGACGTTGTTTTTATACATGTTAAAATGCTGGATAGTTTAGGTATTATTGTATACATACTGCATCTTACATGTTGTATTGTTGTGGAAGAACAGTAATGCAGAATCATAAAACTGCCTTCAGGACTTTTGCTATATGGTTTTCTGATTGGTCATTTCCAGTTTGCTCAACAAATCGGCTCGTTCAACAGCACACACGTCACGCTTTCAATCCGACAGCTCCCGAAGTTTTTTGACATGTTTAAAAATGATCGTAAGGTCGGGAAGTGCTCGTAAGGCACTCTGCTCGTCTCGTAATTTCTCACACACCATACGAGCCCCGACCATACGAGAAGAGACGATTTCCTCCGATAACCAAAAAAAATCGCATGCGAGCTCGTACGACCTCAAAAATCGCACCGTGTACGCCCGCCTTTAGTGTCTCCATCAGCAGCAACAGCGAGCGCGCCTTCAACGCAGTGGGTAGAGATCCGCGTTCAAGTGCACGCAATAGGCTAAAGCTTGCTGCAAAGCACCAACAAAAGTAATTATCATGAATGTGTAGATGGGAAAATAGTAAGGAGATTGTTTAATTATTTATTAATAAACAAGTGTTTTCTGAGTAAGTGATTTCAGGATGAATTTGCCTATCCGGACTCGCCATCTTCTATTTGGACGCGCCTTTAGAGAGAAAAGCATCATTACATCACATAATAAAAGAGTTTTTGTTTTCGATTTGATTTATTTCGTTAAGTAATAATTTTGAGCTTTCTGTATGTATATTTATCATGTCTGTGCGGTTTGTATTCGCTGAGTTTCGATTTATTTTTGTGAAGCGCTCCAGTTGAGACAACAGAAAGCGCATAATGATTGTTTTATAAAGGCAATACTCTACCTTTATGAGCAAAAATGACGGAATAATTAAACTGTTTCCACTGAAAGAAATGTGATTAGTGATCGCGCTGGCGCCTCCGTGTCCTGTAAGCAGCTTTAGCTTCCACTCTCCACACAAACCATTGGGTATGTGCCTAATAGCGCACATTTATCCATGTTTAACATTGAAACTAACATTGCTTTATACTTTAACTCTTTTAGGCCTATATCTATAGGCCTAAAAGGCAAGGATTATTACATGACTGAGTTCGTCTCTATTTCTTACGACGGTTTAAGCCTATATGTGACTCCGACATGAGGCTAATGATGACATGTAGGCAAAAGAGAGAGAATTAAATTCAGCGTTTTCATTTCCAACATGTGCTCATTTATAGCAGTATATTATTTAATTCAGGCAGGACTTGAATTATTTTACATCACTGTAAGTTCGTCTAGTACGAGCCAAGCTGCATAAACTAGTTACATATGTATCACATCTAATATGAACATTAATGGCTGTTATATTAAATAAAGTTGCCAGCAAAGCAAGAAAGTAGGCTATGCTTTACCTTTACACGCCGTTGTTGTCGGGTCTCCCCTCAGGCGCGCTGCATGCGCGCAATTCTCAAAACGTTTATCGGTGAACCGGATATTACAAAACCGATAACCGATTATGGTAAAATGCTTAAATATCGGGAAAAATATCGGTAAATCGATATATCGGTCGATCTCTAGTTCAAATACTTCTATTGTTGCATATTCATATCTGCATAATTTTATCAATATTACAATATTAACAAAGCTCTCTAAAACCATCTTTTAAATGCAGAAATGTAATATATACAGTTGAAGTCAAAACTTTGCATATACGTGCAAAATATTAATTATTATACCAAAATAAGAGGGATGCATGTTATTTTTATTTAGTACTGACCTGAATAAGATATTTTATATAAAATATGTTTACATATAGTCCACAAAAGAAATTAACAGTTGAATTTATAAAAATGACCCTGTTCAAAAGTTTACATAGACTTGATTCTTAATACTGTGTTCGTACCTGAATGATCCACAGCTGGGGGTTTTGTTGTTTATTTGTTTGTTTGTTCATAGTTGTTCATAAGTTTTTACCTGGTTAAATAAAGGACATGAATAAGTCCCTTGTTTGTCCTAAACAGTTAAACTGCCCGCTCTTCTTCAGAAAAATCCTTTAGGTCGCACAGATTCTTTGGTTTTTCAGCATTTTTGTGTATTTGAACCCTTTCCAACAATGACTGTATGATTTTGAGATCCATCTTTTCACACTGAGGACAACTGAGGGACTCATAGGGACGTAAAAAAAAGCACTATGCTATTTATAGCTCTATACTCATATTGTATGGTAACAATTGTCACATTAGTGTCTACTTTTATTTCTTCTAAGGAGTTTCAGTGTCCTGAGCTATGAAAGAGTATGAACATCTGAGCAATACAACGTTCGCCTGACCAGTCAAACCGATGTGCTGTTCCTCCAGCTGCCTCTTATCTTGATTATGTCTCACTCGGGTATAAATAGCTAATGCTTCAGAAAACCAGAAGTTTTTACTGTATGTTGTTGGCCATTGTGCACGAAAGATGACACATCACATCTTAAACAGCGTACTATCAGTATGTGACAAGGCTAAAATGCTAAGAGGTGTTTTTTCCATCACCTCTGTGATAAGCAAATAATTAAATCTGTGAATCCCTTGCATTCTTCTACTCCCGTGAGCAGCCACGGAGTTGAATCTGTACACTAGAAGGAAATCTGTTCTGGTTCTCAGTGTGATTATCACAGTAACAGCTTTAACAAAAAATGTGTTTGTAAATATTAAAGGGGTGGAAAAAACCAAATTAGATAATTTACAAGCAACAACTTACTACTGGGCAAGTCTGCCATTCATGACGTCATAATAGCTCTAGATACTAAATCATACTCAAAGATAAACACAGCACACGCCTGGCAAGTGCGTAAAGCTGTGTAAACATGTTAAAGAGCATCTTGCGGACTACAGAAATCATCTCTGTGCAAAGGTGTTTTGGCTAGGATTATATGTTAGTTATCCTCATATATGTAATTGCAAAAAGGCTTGAATTCTTTTGAAAAGTTTTATTGTTTTAAAATTAAATAGGCTAAATTAATAAATTCTATCCATTTGTGAATTATGCTACAAAAATATCTTAATACTTTCTCAATAGCAGTCATGTGAATGGGACACAAAGACATTTTGTCCCCAAGACTTTAAGGCATTTATCCACACAGAAATTGACTTTCAAAAATAAACCTACCCTATTAATATTCACTGGAGTAAAAAGTGGGACAACTAGCCTCATATAATATGTGCAATAAACACCACCGGGGTGGCACTTTTGAACTTTAACAAAAATTGCTTGTACAAAAATATGAATACGACTTCAGGCTACCTCGATAAATACAAGAAACGCTCTGCTGCATTGCACCTGTTCAAACACCTGGTGAGACGACATTACATGTAATGCCACAAACAGCGTTAAAACAGGCTTGTTTGTCAGGGAATATCCTCTGACACTGACTTTTGTGGGGTTTAGGTTGTTTAAGATGATGTAACCGATGTAGAAAGAAAATACAGACAGTTGAAGAGGAGACAGAATGGGAACGCTGAAGTTCCTGCGTCCATCTCACCGTAAAGCCGCGTTTATTCCCTCAACCCGCATACATGAAACACACCAAGAGATAAACTGATGTCCTACCTGCCGCAGTGTTCGCTCATGAATATCCCGTGAACTGCAGTCCTGTTACATGCTCATGAGCAGCTTTGGAGTGCTGTGTTCATTGCAGCCCGAGCTCCGAGCGCAAGGCAAACCCCCCCACGCACTCGCCGCTTGAGATGTTCATGGCGTGGGCGGAGTTTACGCTCCCACGGATTCCCCGTGACCGCGTACACACACACACACACACAGTCTTCTTCGCGTCTGCATCATAGGAGTGCCATATTCTCTCTCTCAAACGCTGTGCAACTGAGACTGGAGAGGGAATATCCTCAGCATATTTCTCAGCATATGTTGAGTCAGATACATAGAGAGATAGACAGAGAGACAGTCAGTCAATCAGACTTTTTTATTTTAATTTTAATTTTAATATATGTTATAATTTTAATAGCCTCTATTTTCTGTCACCGTTTGTTATTTTGTATTGAAGCTATATTGTATTAAAAAAAAAACTAGCATAAAGCACTTATAAACTGAAAACAGGTAGAATCTAAAGCCATTTATAGAGTCTGTGATTTATCATAATCTATCCTATAAAATTACATGAAGGAAAAAACATTTAAATCTCACTTATATTACAAAGCTGCCACCTGCTGGTTAGTTCAGGCAATGCTCGTCTACAGAGGTAACAGACATTTAAAATAGTCTGTTGAGTATAGTAATACCAGAAAATCTTGACCTTGTGGGGACATTTTTTGGTCCTTATGCTAAAGCAAGCTTATAAATAATACGTATACATACACTTCTATTGTTGCATATTCGTATCTGCATCATTTCATTAATGTTAAAACTTTCCAAAAGCATATTTTAAATGCATAATATACACTACCAGTCAAAAGTTTTTGAACAGTAAGATTTTTTAATGTTTTTAAAAATCTTTAAAGAAAAAAAAAAATCCAAAGGTCAGCATTTATCTGAAATGAAAAGCTTTTGTAAAATTATACACTATACCATTCAAAGTCTGTATTTTTTTTCCTTGGGAAATTAATACTTTTATCTAGCAAGGATGCTTTAAATTGATCAAAAATGATAATAAAGACAATTATAGTGTTACAAAAGATTTCTATTTTAGATAAATGTTGCTCTTCTAAACTTTCTATTCATCAAAGAAATCTAAAAAAAAAATCTACTCAGCTGTTTTCAACATAATAATAATAATAATAATAATAATAATAATAATAAATGTTTTTGAGCAGCAAATCAGAATATTAGAATGATTTCTGAAGGATCATGTGACTGGAATAATGATGGAATAAATTACATTTTAAAATTTAATCAAATAGAAAACAGTTATTTTAAATAGTAAAAATATTTCAAAATTTTACTGTTTTTGCTGTACTTTGGATCAAATAAATGCAGGCTTGCTGAGCAGAAGAGAATTCTTTAAAAAACATCAAAAATCTTACTGTTCAACTTTTGGTAGTGTATCAATTAAAGGATTTACTTAAATCGCCTTCTCAGGTTTTTACTTCACCCAATTATCCCATGTCTCCAGTTACAGGAAAAATCTCAAAAGTTTCAAAAACTTAAGATTTGTCAAGATATGCTTTCAGGACAGAAATTTCAATAAACTCAAACAATTAAAAAAAAAAAAAACATTAAAAAAGTACTCATATTGTGTGTTAACAATGGTCATATTAGCGTCTAATTTTACTTCTTCTAAGGAGTTTTGGAAGGAACATCTGATACTTAAATTAAACATAAATAAGCTATGAGACATTTTTGGTCCCCATGCTGAAACAAGCTTATAAATAATACAGAACAATTTTTGAAAATCTAAAATAGCTGAAAGTTTTGTGTGAGGTGCAGTTTCAGGGGTAGGGTTCGGGATAAAAAACACAGTTTGTACAATATGAAAATCATTACGTCTATTAAATATCCCCATAAAACATGGAAACCCAATGTGTGTGTGTTCATGTGTTTGTACCGATACAGTCATACATTCATTTCAACAAAAGAATAAGTTTTGAATGTATAAAAATATTTATTACAAATCAAAAAAGGCTACACTTTTACAAAAAAGATTATTTACAAATAAAAATGTGTACAAAGTGTCATTCAAAAAGAACAAGATTACTACATGAATCGTGTTTGGACACTACACAGGGAATGTTTATGTGTGTTTTAATGAAAGAGAAGATAATTGTGCAGGATATGTGGTAAAGAAAGCATTTTGGTTTTGTTTAGTCCTTTTTGTCCCAGGGAACGCCGAATGCACCATCTGCACAGCTGAGACAGAGAGCATGTACCTGCAGAACCAAATCAAAATCAGTATTGCAGCACACAGGGGCACACACAGTCTTTAGATCCTGTTTATATTTACCTGTAGTCTGCAAGAGATTTTTAATGCTCTGATCTGTAGTCAACTCCAGAGGTTTTTTTCCTTCAGAGTTCTTTGATGTCCGATCAGCCCCGTGCTCTAACAATAGCTCCACCTCCTTTGCCCCGCCCACCCTGGTTGCAGCATGTAAAGGTGTGTCAAGACCCCGCCCACATTGCACATCAGCACCTAGAGGAAGACAAAAAGCAGTGTTAAAAACTCTATGTATGTAAATGTAAAAAACAAGAATTATATTTCTGTAATAGCCCTAAAAATGTATTTATTAACCCATTAGGAGTGGTTTGTGTGATTCTGACCTGAGGTCAGCAGGATCTGTACACATTCCGTTGCCTTTGATTCACACGCACAGTACAGTGGTGTTCCTATGCTGGGAACCTCCATGTCCACATTCACACCATTGGACAGCAGCAGTTCAACGCATGCTGTGTGACCTAAGACATGTACATATAGACATCCAGTTACTAATATTCCAATATTTGCAGTGCATTCACATAAATCATCACACATACCTCTCTTTGCTGCTTCATGGAGAGGTGAGCTCTGCAGATGAGCTGGATGGTGCACAGAGCTGTACATCAGAATGAGACTGACCAGGGCAGGGTTTCCACTACAGCATGCACTGAAGAGGGGAGTGGCTCCATCTAAAGTGACAGCGTTGGCCTGAATGCATATATGTTATCCATTAATACATGTTTATGCAGAGACAATGAGCAAAATAAAGGCAGATACTGTAAATAAAGAGAAAGGTATATACATACATCAGCACCATGCTCCAGGAGAAGTTTTGCACAGGTAAAGTGGCCTCCAACACATGCTTCATGCAGTGGTGTGATTCCATCTAATGTAGCTATTCCCACATTGTAGCCCTGTACACATGCAAATAAGGACAATTCACTTTCTTCATTCATAAAAGGAACCATTTGGTTCATACATATAACAGTCCCAGAAAGTACCACTTGGACTGATTTTAGATGATGATTTAGTGTGATGATACATGTATAAGTGTGGTTTAAGCATCCAAATGCTTTATTTAGCTATCTACCTTATTCTTCAATGCGCAAGTAAGCCTATGGGCAAGACTTCACGATTCATTAGCAGTAATAACGAGAAGAACAACAACGTGCAGTAAATGGTAAAACTGTTTGTTCTACAAACCAGTGTGCTCATAATTAAGATAATACATTAAAGTAACATCATAAGACACACCAATTAGCAATATCAAGCAGCAAAACATACTGTTTGTACAGCTAAAAATAGCTGGATGCGGATGAGACTGGAAGCCAGACTCATAAAACGGGAAAATAAGTGGATTAAATTTGAAGAATGTTACGCCAGCGTTTCTTCTATCAGTACCTGTGAAAGGAGTCTTCGCATTGGCAGCAATCTTCCTTGCAAAGCAGCATCGTGTAGAGGTGTTCTGTCATCCCAGCAACCTAATAAAGGAGTGATACAAACATTTAAATGGATATTTAAATGAGGACATGCCATTTAGCCTGCACTTTTGTTGTTTTCATATAAATTGAAAATAATGTACACAATCAGTCAAAAGTTTTTGAACAGTAAGATTTTTAATGTTTTTTAAAGAAGTCTTTTCTGCTCACCAAGCCTGCATTTATTTGGTACAAACAGTAAAAATGTTGAAACATAAATAATGTATAACTAAATATAAAAATAACTGTTTTCCATTTGAATGTATTTTAAAATGTATTTTATTCCTGTGATTTTAAAGTTAAATTTTTAGCATCATTTCTCCAGTCACATGATCCTTCAGGAATCATTCTAATATCCTGCTGCTTAAAAAAACATTTATTATTATTATGTCGAAAACAGCTGAGTAGAATTTTTTCAGGTTTCTTTGACGTTTAGAAAATGCATAAGAACAACATTTATCTAAATTAGAAATCTTTTGTAACATTATAAATGTCTTTATCATCACTTTTAATCAATTTAAAGCATCCTTGCTAAATACAAGTAATAATTTCTATTATTTCTTTACCGGAAAAAAAATTAATTAATTAAAAATTATACTGACTCAACCTTTGAATGGCATAGTGTATATAAAAGCTTTTATTTCAGATAAATGCTGAAGTTTGGATCTTTCTATTCATCAAAAAATCCTAAAAAAAGTAGTCAAATGTTTTAAATATTAAATATTGATAATAACAATAATAATAAATGTTTCTTGAACACAAGTCAGCATATTAGAATGATTTCTAAAGGATCATGTGACACTGAAGACTGGAGTAATGATGCTGAAAATGTAGATTTGATCACAGGAATAAATAATTTTTTTAAAATATATTCTAGTAGAAATCAGTTATTTTATATAGTTAAAAAAAAAACTAAATGTTACTAATTTTGCTATACTTTGGATCAAACAAATGCAGCCTTGGTGAGCAGAAGAGACTAATTAAAAAAACATTAAAAATCTTACTGCTTAAAACTTTTTGACTGGTAGTGTATATGTACAGACAAAACCATTCCTTTCTCCTAAAAAACACTTTTTGCATTTTACATGGATAATTTACCCAAAAATTAATATTTCCTATTATTAACTCAAGTTGTTCCAAACCAAACTATTAATGGTAGCCATTGACTTCCATAGTATTTTTTCCATACCATAGATGTTAATGGTTACCGTAAACTGTTTGGTTACTAACATTCTTCAAAATATCTTCTTTCATGTTTAACAGAACTCATACAGGTTTGGAACAACTTTTTTCAAACCTAATAATATTTTCATTTTGGGGTAAACTATCCCTTTAAAATAAGTATTTCTTCCCCAACACTGACTTGATGCTGCTCTCATGATACATGTATTATACTCCAGTGGTGAAAATTCAGTGGGTATCACAACAATTTAATACTTTAGTGTAAAAAACGCAATAAAATTAGGAGCTTGGTCCTTGTGTTAAACGTTGTATGTTTGACTACTAAAAACATTCAGGAAGAGAAAAAACAGCAGAGGTAGAGGATGAAAACTTACCTGTCATTAGTGTATTACACACTTGTCCTCCATACAAGTGAAACCTGTGATCCCATGGCTTACTCCAGATGCTCATTTCATCATGAACCAAAGCCATCTTTAAACTTCACAAGAACACAACTCAGAGACCTTGCAGAAAGAGAACAACTGAGATAATGGAGCACAGAGAAACTCTTCAGAGGAGTTTATATGGCCTTCAGAGAAACAAGAACCCCCCTTGGCAAGAATGCACCTCCCACTGATATGTGCTTGCACCCCCATCTCCTCAAATTTGAGAGGTGAGAATCCCCCGCATAAACACACCCCCTCAAAATAAGTCAAAAGAGGTAGAGAAGCTAAAATATAGTAAAAAAACATACACATACAAAGGCACTTTAACCAGTTTCAGATAACAAATTAATAAAATAAATTAAACTTTCATTACAGTAAGACAATAAGTTCCTCTTAAAATTACCAGTTTTGATATACAACCTAAAAACAGATATGATTTTGCATATACAGTAAGCGAGACTTTAAATTTTGTTTTAAAAAGAAAATGAGCTATGAACCAAAGCCAATGTAAGTGCAAATGTAATTGGTGATACAGTATCTGCCACTCCAGCAAAACATAATTTACATGCAGTGTTATGCAGGAACAGGACCATTCTAGCTGGATAGGGAGGCTATTGAATGTGCATGCGTGTGAAAGCAGTCCGAACGGGCGATAAGTGTGTGTTAACGGCTCTTGGTTTTAGCCTTGAATGGTTGAGGGTGTGTATTATCTGCCCTGTTTGGGTGTTAGCATAAGATTCCTGATCCCGAGAGACCCTGACGATTATCTACAACAAAAACAACCACTTTACCATAATATACCACACTTATACTCAACAGCTGCACATTTAGAGTAAAATTTTACATACAGTTGAGGTCAAAATTTTGCATATATCTGCAATATATATATATATATATATATATATTATATTACCAAAATACAAGGGATCATATGCATGTTATTTTTTATTTAGTACTGACCTGAATAAGATATTTCACATAAAAGATGTTTACATATAGTCCACAAAAGAGAATAATAGCTGAATTTATAAAAATGTCCCCATTCAAAAGTTTACATACGCTTGATTCTTAATACTGTGTCATTACCTGAATGACCCACAGCTGTGTGTGTTTTTTTTGTGAAGTGATAGTTGTTCATGAGTCCCTTGTTTGTCCTGACAGTTAAACTGCCCGCTGTTCTTCAGAAAAATCTTTCAGGTGCAACAAATTCTTTGGTTTTTCAGCATTTTTCTGTATTTGAACCCTTTCCAACAATGACTGTATGATTTTGAGATCCATCTTTTCACACTGAGGACAACTGAGGGACAGCTCAGGTTCAAACGCTCACAGATACTCCAGAAGGAAAAACTATGTATTAAGAGCCAGAGGTGTAAACTTTTCAACAGGATGAAGATGTGTACATTTTTCTTATGTTGCCTAAATGTCATATTTTTTCACTTAGTACTGCCCTTCAGAAGCTACAGAAGATATTTACATAAATATATGTAACTCAGTTGTTGTTGTTTGCCGTGTCGGAAAGTAAAAAAACAAGATCTTCGGTCTTTATCAAGGTTTAAAACGTTGACAACTTTAGGAATGTGTGCGTCATTTATGTACATGTGCCTAAACAACAGTTTGTATGTGTATGTGTTTTTAACTGCACAGACACGGTATTACTCAGCTAGCAACAAAAATATTATGTGTGTTTGTGTGAGTGGGTGGGTGAGTGTTATGTGTGTGTGTGCATGTTTTGGGGGGCAGCGTATAAAAAATTGCACGTTCATTTAGCATTCATTTTATGTCGTGCAGAACATATGAAACAGTGCACTGTGTGTGTACATACACACACACACACACGTTTGTTTTTGTGAATTGTGGGGACTTTCCATAGACTTATAGTTTTTAGTTTTAGTTTTTTCTATAGTTTTTATACTGACCAAACGATATTGTCTATCCCCTAACCCAACCCTAACCCTAAACCTAGCCCTCACAGAAAACATGTTTGCATCGTTACACTTTTAGAAAAACATCATTTACTATTTTTAATAATTTTTTAACATTGTGGGGACCACAGGCCGGTTTCAAATGTCCCCACAATGTAGCAAAAACAAGTACACACACACACACACACACACAATATATATATATATATATATATATATATGATAATTCAGCTGTTCATTCAACTGCTCAGACTTTATGATAGTTGGAACATATGTCTTGTTAAACACTATCAGTCAAAAGATTTTGAACAGTAAGATTTTTTATGCTTTTTAAAGAAGTCTCTTCTGCTCACCAAGCCTGCATTTATTTGATCCAAAGTACAGCAAAAACAGTAACATTTATAGATATTTTCACTATTTAAAATAACTCTTTTCTATTTGAAACAGTTTTCTATATTTCAGTAAAAATTTAATTTATTTCTGTGATTTCAAATGTGACTTTTTAGCATTACTCCAGTTACATGATCCTTCAGAAATCATTCTAATATTCTGATTTGCTGCTAAAACATTTTTTATTATTATTATTATTATTTTGAAAACAGCTGAGTAGATCTTTTTTTCAGGTTTCTTTGATGAATAGAAAGTTCAGAAGAACAGCATCAACTGATCTCTGGATCTTTCTATTTATGAAAGAATCCTGAAAAAAAATGCACCCAACTGCTTTAAATATTGATAATAATAACAATTAAAATGTTTTTTTTTTTTGAGCAGCAAATTAGCATATTATAATGATTTCTGAATGATCATGTGACACTGAAGACTGGAGTAATGATTCTGAAAATGTATCTTTGATTACAGGAATAAATTACACTTTAAATATTTAAATATTCAAATAGAAAGCGGTTATTTTAAATAGTAAAAACCTTTCACAATATTACTGCTTCTGCTATATTTTGGCTCAAATAAATGCAGACTTGGTGAGCAGAAGAGACTTCTTTAAAAACCAATAAAAATCTTACTGTTCAGAAACTTTTGAATGGTAGTGTATATATATATTTTTTTTTTTACAATTTTAAATGTAATTATTTTGTAAAATAATAAATATTAAAATACCCAAATAAAGCAATGGATGACTATTTTTAATTCATATTTAAGTATGTGGAGAACCCGGACACATTTCATATTAAGTTGTAATGAACAAGGCCTGAAGGTCAATGTCATGTTACTTATATAATCTATCAAAGGAAGCAACCTCTATTTAGCCTATGCATGTGTAGTCTACTGTATATAGAGAACTGTTGATTCTGTCATTCAAATGTTAACATGATGAGTGGAACACATCTTTAAAAAAATAACATAAGTGACAATTATACAATACCGACTTTTACAATAATTTTACATACATTTACAATACTAAAATTGAACTGTTCCCTTTAAATTTGATACGTTTAAAATTTGCCATGGGTAGGTCAAAATTGATCGTAATAAATGTGAAATTATCTCATTACATAAAGGAACAAGGTATGGTTAAAAGTTTTTATTAACAATTAGCCTAATGTAGTCAATGCAAGCATATTACCAAATCAGCTCTGTATATTAGACATAATAAATATATTAGAATTAAGCTGTGCCATTTTAGCCTAGACATCCTTTACAAAAATAAGAAAACATGTATTAGTAAAACAAAGGACAATAACCTATTATTTTAAATAGATCCAAGAAAATGCCATAACTTGCTTCCACATACTTCCGGGTTTCCCGGTACAGGGATTGGGGAATCACAAAGTGACGTAAAAAAAAAAAACACTCAGAATGGGTTGATTTTTGCAGAGCTCATTTTTGACAAGGTAAAAAGGGTGTTGTTTTACACAACCATTTTTAACCAAAGTATATTATAGACTTTTCATTAAGACCCTAAAGAATCATATCAGCTTGTGGAAAATGGGCATCCGATGACCCCTTTGAATGTATATTATTGTGTGGACAAAATCCTAAAAGCACTGACCAATATATTCATATAAATAATAAAAGAATGTGTACTTATGGAATGTTAATAAAGTTTATTGTAGATTGTGTCAAAAAAAATAACTCAAATTCCCACTTTTTTCAGGTAGTATGAACTTTTGTGCATTATAATCATGTTCACAATACTCACAGAGAAGGTCGATATAAAACAGGTGTGATAAACAAATCAAGTATGAAAAGTAAAGTCTAGTCCCTAAAATTTAGTCCCTAAATCAAATGTGCTGCATATGAACCAAAAAAAGTTCAAATACATTCACACCATTATCCAAAGTCAGCCAATTAAAACCAGCAATTTAAGTAAGAACTGGCTTAAAGAGAAACAAGCACTGTCAGATGAAATAAATTAACACAAATTAATTTATGTTATTTTGAATCACATCTACACCATACAGATATGCTGTGAGACAAAAAAAGTAAGCTGGCAAAATGTAAATACAAAAATGTAAGTTTGTCATTTATCTTGAATGTAGACATTTAAAGATATTTGGGGAACAATATTAAAAAGTTTAAACTATTATCTGGTGGGGGTTTAGTTGAAGGCAGCTATTCAATGTGCAAAAGCAAGAGTGGCTGACGATAGCTTTTAAAAGCTTTCTCTTTACCTGAGGTCTCTTTACACATGAATGTAAACAGTAGTCTGCACATGTTTTGATGTACCATAGTACGCTATAACGTACCGGTACTACAGTTTTAGTTCAGTTCATTACTTGCATCCTTCTCCTCCCACATAAAGTTCATCATGAGACTAATGCGAATTTATGTTAGATCCTTAGTCAGGACACAGCTGGGTTTTGTGTTTTACTTTTCTTCTTATTAAGCTGCTGCCCTATGTGGCTGTGAGGGCCTGATAAGTCTATAGCAACATCAATCAGATGATCTGGGCAGAGCCACTGCAGGAAAAGCAGGAAGAGGAAGTTGATGACTGCAACAAAGGAGAAAATGGAGCCTGCCACCGAACCACAGTGGGACTGCAGTCTATGCAATCGATCAGACAATGGCAAAACGGGCTCCCTGCACACCCGATTATACACCTGAAACAAACACAGAAAGAGTGGGCATGTACAATTATGGTAATAACATTTAATAATAAAACACACTACCATTTTAATTTTTTTTTTAAATAAATACTCTAAAAGAATATTTCTATATAATACTTATAATAAACTTCTTTTGAATTTTCTATTAATCTAAGAATCAAGGTTTCCTGCACAAAGAGAAAATAGGCAGCACAACTGCTTATAACATTAATAAACAATACTATTTCTCCAGTACTAAATCAGCATATTAGAATGATTAATGGACCGTGCGACACTAAAGACTGGAGTAATGGCTGTTCAAAATTCACATTTGAAATCACAGGAATAAATTATATTTTAAAATATATTAAAAAATAGAAAAGAGTTATTTTAATTGTAATAATAATTCACAATATTACTGTGAGCATTAAACACGTTTCATAAACGTAATAAAAAAAATCCTACCAATTCCAAACTTTTGAAAGGTAGTGTACATCCAACAAATAATTCAAGCATGTTATTAAAACTCACCTTTTCTGTGCGCTCGGCAACGTTTCTCCAAGTGTACAGTGTTCGGACCTTGCGGTGGACGGTGGCAGGGGAAGCCACATTTCTTGTGCGTATTTTTGCAATTACAGTTTCCAAGCCATCACAAAGTGAATGAACTGATGGTTCACACAGAGTCACCAACTCATCTGGCAGGACTTCAGGTATACCTCCAACACGCGTGGTCACCACCTGTACACACGCACTCACACAAATCGGTGGTTATTTAGATTTGATCGCTGATGAACATTTATGAATCAGGACTCAATAATAAGAATGGCATGTAGGCCAGGGGTATTTTTCTTTTTGAAAAAAAGTAATATTATGAAATATTATTGCAATTTAAAATAACAGTTTTAATTTTAATATAATTTTAATTTTAATATACTTTGTGATCCAAAGCTGAATTTTCATCAGCCATTACTACTCCAGTCTTCAGTGTCACATGATCCTTCAGAAATCATTATAATATGCTGATTTATTATTAATGTTGGAAACAGTTGTGCTGCTTAATAGTTTTTTGGAACCTGTGATACTATTTTCAGGATTATTTGATAAAAAAAACAAAAAACAAAAAACAAAAAACTGCATTTATTCAAAATAAAAAAAATTCTAATAATATAAGTCTTTATTATCACTTTTTTATCAATTTAACACATGCTTACTAAATAAAAGTATTATTGTCTTTCAAAGAAAAAAATTATTAACCTCAAACTTTGAACGGTAGTGTATGTTGTTACAAAAATTTCTATTTTATATAAATGCTGTTCTTTTTAATCTTTTATTCATCAAAGAATCCTGAAAAACCAGCACAACTGTTTCCAACATTGATAATAAATCAGCATATTAGAATGATTTCTGAAGGATCATGTGACACTATATTGAAATAGTGGTATTCTGTTTAAAATTGCAATAATATTTCACAGTATTGCGTTTTTTTTCTGTATTTTTAATCAAATAAACGCAGCCTTGATAAGCAGAAAATACTTTAAAAACATTAAATATCTTTATACACTAAAACATATTTACACTGTAACATAATTAATATTTTTATTTAGCAAGGATGCTTTAAATTGATCAAAAATGATGATAAAGACATTTATAATGTTACAAAATATTTCTATTTCAGATAAATATTGTTCTTCTGATCTTTCTATTCATCAAAGAAACCTGAAAAAATTATACTCAGCTGTTTTCAACATAATAATAATAATAATAATAATAATAATAATAATAAATGTCTTTTGAGCAGCAAATGAGAATATTAGAATTATTTCAGCAGGATCATGTGACTGGAGTAATGATGCTAAAAATCAGCTTTGAAATCACAGGATTAAGTTACATTTTAAAATATATATAAAAAAAAAAACAGTTATCTGGTGCAGGCTTGGTAAGCAAAACAGGCTTCTTTAAAAACATTAAAAACATGAACTACTAGTCTGACTGGGCCAAAAATCTTTGCTGTTGAGCCCTGTAATAATTACACATACTTTTCATCCAAGGAAACCACATATGTACTCGCATACATATTCATAGAAAAAAAAACACCACATACCTGCAGTCCACAGCTGGCTCCCTCCACTATAGCCATACAGAAGGCCTCCGTGAGAGAAGTGTTGAGAAAGATATGACCCTGAACAAGAACATCCCTCACATCTTTATGATCCAGAGCTCCCAGCAGACGAACCCTTTATATACATAAAAATAACAGAAAGTAAAGAAATTATACACAAACTCACATCTAGAGATCCTTTCTCATGCCCACTGGCTTTCTTACCTATCATGAAGCTGATATTTCTCTCGAACCTCTTCCAGGATAATTCTTTTGGGTCCCTCTCCACCAATCAGAAAGCAGAGATCTGGATGCTTTCCACATAGCTCAGGAATGATTCCACTTAGTAAATCAATTCCTGCAAAACAACCAGCCAACAAATCACAGGGTCAATGAGATGATGCTATTTTTTGGCCTGGATGTGTTTTCCTTTGCTCAAAAATTAATTAAAAAGCAATTCACACATAGAATGCAAATTTTCACCTGTTCAAGCACTGTTTTCATTTCTAAAATGAATTCATAATAATTCATTATTAATCATTCATTTAATAAAAAATATTTGTATAAATTTGGAGGTAAAAAAAATCAAGGTGATAGCAAAACTCTCCTGATATCAAAATTTAAAACTGCCTAAAAATGAAATTCTTGAAAAGAAAACCTTACTAAGTTGCTTGACATTAGCTTTTATTATTACTGTTTTTAAAATATACATATTTATTAATTAAAAAATCTTGACATTTTTATTCTTATTATTTATTTTCTTTTTTTTCCCTAAAATCAGATTTTATTTTTTACTTTGATTTACTCTTACATACACTACCGTTCAAAAGTTTGGGGTCAGTACATTTTTATTGTTTCTTTTTTTTTTTTTTTTTTTTATGAAATTAATACTTTTATTCACCAAGGATGTATTAAGTTAATAATTAAAAGTTTATTAAAAGTTAATAATAAATAATTTACATTGTTATAAAATATTTATATTTTGAATAAACACTGTACTTTTTAAACTTGTTATTCATGAAAGAATCCTGAAAAAAAAATTACAGGTTCCAAAAAATATTTGGCAGCACAACTGTTGATATTATCCAACATTGATCATTCTAATAATAAATCCGCATATTAGAATGATTTCTGAAGGATCATGTGACACTTAAGACTCGAGTAACAGCTGATAAAAATTCAGCTTTTCATCACAGGAATAAATTCTTTTTTAAAGTATGTTAAAATAAAAAACATTATTTTATATTGTAAAAACATTTTGCAATATTACTGTTTTTTTTTTTTTTTTAAATCAAATAAATGCAGCCTCGATGAGCGTAAGAGACTACTTTAAAGACTATTACAAGTCTTACTGACCCCAAACTTTTGAACGGTAGTGTATATTCAAGGTGTAAAGAAAATGTTAATTCATTTACTTGATAGTTACTTCACATTACATTTTTAGAATCATTAAATTAAACTTTTCTTGAAATTGACAAAAAAAATTTTCGAAGATTGTCATTGCCCCCCGAACATAACTTGAATATACCAATACACTATTCTATAATGCAAATAAAAACTCCATGCTCTACCTACCTTTCCTGTAAACCAGCCGACTGATGACCACAATTGTGATCTTGCTGTCGTCACGGCGACAGGGGTCAGGGGTGAAGTCAGTGGGGTCGACAGCATTGGGGATGACAGAGACGATTTCAGGGTCAAGAGCAGCTCGCAGTACAGTGTTTTCTTTACTAGTGTATGACACACACACAATGTGATTGGTATCACACAGAGAGACAGTCAGCAGCTTATTGGTCAGTACAGAGCTCAGGTCCGCAAATCCAAAGAGAGAGTGATCTGTAAATACAGTGTTGAGTCCCATAGTCTTGGCGTGAAACAGAGCATCATGGGCCATTGCGGAGAAGGAGCTGTGAGCGTGAACAATTGTGATGCGTTCGCGCACAAACACGCACCGGAGTAGCGGCAAACTGTGGAAGCAGGTGGTTGCCGTGGACTGATTATACATAACCTGAAATGAAAACATGCATGAGATGTGTGTGATAAGTTTAATGTGTATAATATGAGCTGTTTAAAATAATATAATACATTGTAAAACACACCTGTAGTGGTAGGTAATACACCTTCAAGCCATTTGTCAGGTAGCGAATCCCACGGCGGTCTCCATACGCATGTGTTGCGATGACAACCTTGTGGCCGTTCTCTATGAGGCACTGTGAGAGCTGATAGATGTGACTCTCCACACCACCCATGTTTGGGTAGAAAAAGTCAGACACCATACAAATCCTGTGCTTCATGCCCTGCTCATGATCAGCGTGCCGGTGTGTGCTGGAGGAGTGTGTGTCCAAAGATGAAGGTGTTTTAGGTGCATGAGTGTGACCTCTCCTCCTGTGGCCCATGGTGTAATGAAATCTTCAGTGCTCTCTCATATAAAAGACACATGCACCTGCAAACACACTTTACATTATTACATGTCATGCTACTTTGATAACAAGATTATGTTATGTCACAATATGAATTGAACATTGCATGCTACTTTGCTGCACAAGACACGCATCACATCTCAGTCACAAAATTACAATGTTTCACTGAATTCATGTCCATCATATTGCAAAGAACGCGTATATCCCACATTTACTGTGCATTTTACTATTACCGTATATTCTATAGACTGATTTTGATTGACGCTAGCTGACTGTTTTCACCTGTATGCACTGCAATTGTATAGTAGATACTGTATTTTGTAGATACTGTACCAAACCACTGCATTGTTATGAAGCATAACTTCTCTACGCTTGTTATTATGGTGATAAATAAAGTGATTTCATTTTATTTAGTATACACATAAAATACAGACACATTCTAGAACTGTGGACCCTGAACTGTACAGACATCCAAATGTATACAAGGATAAATGTTGAAGGATTATAAAATTATTTATTGATCGTCTTTACTGATGAACTGAACTTTACCGTAAACACCTGTTATACAAATAGCAGTCTACCGAGTTTGAAATATATTTAACTGACGCGAATAACGCAGTTTAGTACATTAATACTAGGTAATATTTGCATTAAATCAAATAAAATGAAAAACACTCACCCAGTCAATCACTGGCTGCTCAATAAACAGACCGAATCTGGAACAAATGAATGAAAACAGATTCTGGATGTGTGTCTGCTCTGAGTGTATCTTTAGCACATTTCAAACTCGTTAATTCGTTAGCTAATATATTAACATTTTGGTAATATATTAACATTTCTGTACCACAGAAGCAATACACCGACATGTCAAACGTTACTTCCGTGTTGGAGTTTTTCTTCGTGATGTAAACCTATGTCATGCAACAGAAAGTGCTGCCTTCTAGAGGACCGGATGACAAAGGCAGTATTTTATATTTATTTTAAAAAGTTCACTTTCCCAATAACGCCAACATTTTAACTACCAGTAGCATAGAAAGTACATGATAATAACAGAATGCTGAAGCATGTAACAGATACTGAAAAGTGGTGGCTGAGCTTTGCAAGATATACAGCCAACAAATACCAGTAGCAGTTTCACTTTAACAAGGCGGTGTCCCGATATATATATCTAGTCTACAGAACAACAGTTCCGCTTCTTTTGACTGCAGTGACAGTCAAGAATGTGTACAACACAAGAGTTTTTATTGGATTACAGTGTACATAAAAATGGCATTTGCAGCAGGTATGTATTTTTAATTTCTTCAAATAAACAATAATAATAATAAAAAAAATCTACCTGCTTTCACAACATTGTTTATTTACAATGTTCTTAAATGTATTATTGTTTGGCAGGAATTTGAAGTAGTGCTCCAAATGACTTCAACCTTATTAATGTGTTCATGCAACTTGAATCTTTCACCACTGTGCCATTATTATAATAGTTCTGTTTAAATTTTTGTAGACTATATGTGCATCTGCTAAATTCACAAAAATATTTATCACTGTTGCAGAAAATCAAGGTACTCTAATTACCTTAAGTGAAGGTAGTCTCCAGGGTCCACACACAAAGAGGGATGTAAGCGTAGCTGTATCATACCCATTTATTAAGCCAGATCTGAAGGCTGATCCACAGCGGGTAATGTGATGACATCAGACATCTTGAAAGTTCACTCGTTATGCTAAAAAAATAGCATAAATAAGCATAAGTTTGCAGAATAAGCATTGTTTGACACTGTATTGCTGCTTAGTATTCATCATGTAGTAGGTTTGTTTGTTTGTTTATTTGCTTTCTTTATCTTTCTTCGTAGAACATTGTTAAAATAATAAAGTATGCTGGGAATGTCTTTCACCAGGTAAACATGCATATAAAGTATTGGTAATAATATTTACTATACATTATTAATATTATTAATTATTAATAAGATTAATATATCTCTATAATAAAATCTTCTTTTAGTGGATCAGAGGTGTTCAGCAGAATGATGACTTACGTCTTGATGAGTCAAAGTACATAATCAGAGAACTGGCTGCTGAACTAGACAGAGTTGTACAGGTAAACATGTTTTGCGATATTATTGAGTTTAATTTGATTAATTTAATCTGTGTCTTTTCTGAGTTAAACTGAAGTTTCAAATGATCTGCATTATGTCCACAGTCAAAGATATTAGTGTCACAAAAGCTTAAAAATAAAGGGACTACAGAAGAACAGGAAGAAGAACAGCAATATTATATTTTGCAATGGGCTGAAGATGTCGAAAACATACAGACAAAACAAACAGACCAGGAAGAGGTTTGGATTCACTTATGTTATGAGTTTTACAGAGATTTTTGTGATAACGTGTCCTAACCAGATACCACACACACAACACAACAACACAAGTTAAAACATGGTGGTATTGGGAAAATTCTGAATTAGACCTAACCCTAATCAATGTCATTTCACAACAATCGTCAATAGTGCTTTCTCTTTTGTTTCTTGACTTTTGTTTACTGTAGAAACAGCAGACGACTTCTGAGCAGTTGTCAAAAGAAATTCAATTGACAAAAGCCAAAAAAATCTTGTCTGAGTTGTTCTGGCAATTGAAAGACATGAAACAGGTTTGTGCTTGCATGTTTACAAAGATCAGCAGGATAAGGCATGTTCCTGTCACGCACAGGATTAAATCCGATATCTTAGGTTTCATTCTCTCTTTGACTAGAACTCAGTACGTCCAAATGGGGAATGGGAAGAAACATTGAGGGATCTCCACAAAGAGTGGAAGCAGGGAGAGTCCAGCATACTTCCAGTAATGGACTGCATGATGTGGACAGTACTACAGTCAAAAAGCTCTGAGGTGAAGGACAGAAATTTTGATCATATAAAGAATATAACTGAGACAGTAGTCCATTGCTTTTCAATCATTGTTTCTTTTCTAACTGAACATATGATCTAAATTATTTCAACCAATACTGTAAACAAAAATGAAAAGTAAAGTAAGGTAAAAAGCCTTTATTCTAAGACAGGGCTAAAGATACCCTCACAAATAATTTTTTGTATTTTGCAACAGGATCAAGTTTTCATTTTTGATATTTTGTTCCCATCACAATCACAAATAATGGAAAATAAAATGTTTCTCTTTTGAATGTAAGGATTCAGTCCCCAGACAGTGGGTGAAGAGTAAGCAGAGATCCAAAAACACAGGTGAAGATTGCTTTGGTCTTTCCCGCAGAGAATTTACATGCAGAATACATGTCCCAGAGAATGATTATAGAAACTGCATTCAATATATGTGTAAAGGGTTATGTCAAATCGTTTTTTTTTTTTGTTGTTGTTGTCTTTTCTTCTCTTCTGTAGTTGGATTATGCATTCCTAACCCAGGTATTTTCTGGGACTCGCTGTCCTTCATTAAATTATGGCTTCACTTTTAATTGTCTTTTAATTTTTTGGTAAAATAGAAAATAAATATTTAATTCAGGCTTAATTAAATGTTACTTTCATTTTTGCAGTTTGGAATTGGATAACAAGATCAACAGGTAAAGCTCAACTGATATAACTTTTATAATCAAGAGACATATGTAAATATTCTATAAATTCCTTTTGTCTTTGTTCTTGAAGCGGATGTAGTTCTGGACCCAAACACAGCCAATCCAGATCTCCTAGTCTCTGAAGATGGAAAATATTTGAGAGCAAAAAAATATGGTCATGAATCCTGGAAAGAGTTCCAAATAAAGCGATCTAAATTTGATGGCTGGACTTGTGTCCAAGCTAAAGAGGGTTATAACACAGGTCATCATTACTGGGAGGTAGATGTGAGGAAGAAACATGAATGGCGAGTGGGAGTTGTGAAGGAATCTGCTCTTCGGAATGGCTATGTTACAATGAACACAAAAGCAGGATACTGGAATCTGCGCCTGCAACTAGGAACTTTGATGGCTTTGACTGAACCAGTGACGAAACTCAACCTGCTAAAACCATCTAAAATTGGAGTTTATCTGAACTTAGAAGAGGGCCATGTGTCCTTCTATGATGCAGAGAAAAGGAGACATATCTACACCTTTAACACAGAGTGTACTGGAAAGGAAAACATTTACCCAATGTTTGGCACTGTTGAGACAGACAGAGCGTTGATGATTTCATCATAAAATGTATTTCAGTTTAATACATACCTCATGATCCTTACTTCACGTACAGGATTAGTGTTTAGTATATGTGAATGTAAATTATTTGTAGCTGCAATGTTTATTTTATTTTTGGGCAGAATATGCAAAATTATTGAAAGTAAATATATAAATATATAGTTATTTATATATGTAATTATGCATACATCTAATATTAATAGAATAAATCGATTCAAATACTGTATACCATATAACAAAACAAGCCTCTGTTATTTCACTGACTGTAAGTTTTAAAATTCAGAGTTTACAATGCATTTCTGCATATTAACAAAATAATTCATTTTTGTTCAATAAATATACTGTTGTTAAAATATGTTAATATAAAACATATATTTTAAAATACAGAAACAAAACCATTTTAATATGTAAAGATTCTGAAAGCATTGAAGGAGATCCCATAGTAATTTAATAACAACAAATTATATTTTATGATTAAAAGCATGTTTTTAAATATGATTTTAAATATGATTTCATTCTAAACTTGGTGATTATCTCTAAGATGGACACCCAACATAATATACGATGAATATATGATTTACCATGTCAACAAATGGAAAAGTCAGCCATCTATTAATTATCATGTTAATTATTGTGCCTTTTAGCCCCAACAGCAAGGGTGCCTTTTACCCAATTCCCAGTTTTGATTCCCAGTTTCGATTCCAATGTGTAAATAAAAGATGATATCAAGCATATTTATTCTGTTACTATTTTGCTAAACATTTAGTTGCAGCTGAATACCATGAACAAAAATCAACAGGCTACACTGTAAAAAACAATTTGCTGAGTCAACTTAAAATAATTTGTAACCTGGCTGCCTTAAAATTTTAAGTTTAGTCAACTCAAAAAAAGTTTATTCAACTTGAAATGTTAAATTATACTAAGTGACAACTTAGATATTTGAGTTGAATCAACTTAAAATTTTAAGGCAGCTGGGTTACTTACCCATCTGTTAAGTTTAGCAAACACAAATATCTAAGTTGTTACTTAGTACAACTTAACATTTCAAGTTGACTAAACTTATTGTAGTTGACTGAACTTAAAATTTTAAGGCAGCGGGTAACAAATTATTTTAAGCTGACTCAACAAATTGTGTTTTTCATTTTTTACAGTGTACAGTGTACAAGATTCAATTAAGAGCTGTTTGCAAAATAGAGCTGCGCGATTCTTTATGAATTGGGTGGATGCTGTTGTTTTTTAAAAATGGAAGTTGTGGTTCTCTTACGATTCTGAGGAAAAAAACATTACGTAACTAAACAAAATCACATGTAGGCCTAATTTATTGAGTGAATGATTCAGTGAATCACTCAAGTTTTAATTGGTTAATTACTGGATGAATCAGTGTTTTTGAATGAATGATCAAAGACGAACACATTATTTACAGCCCCCTTTCGCCTCCTACTGGCATAACGACATAATCGATAAATCTTTAAAGGGGTCATCGGATGCAAAGTTCACTTTTACATGTTGTTTGAACATTAATGTGTGTTGCCAGTGTATGTACACATCTACCCTATAATGATAAAAATCCATATGTACGCATCTACCCTATAATGATAAAAATCAATGCAGTGGTTTTAATTAATCTGTAAAAATAATATCCCCCTTTTCAAATCGAGCCATTATCAGATGTGGCACCACATCGAAAGAGGCCACTCCCACGATAGTTGATTGACATGAGCGTCTTACCTCAGACCCGCCTAAATCAGCTGTAACAGGGATGTAAATTAGACAAGAATATCTCCAATTTAGCGATTGAGGTGTTGCTGGATGTAATAATGAACATAGTGGTCGTTATTTACTCCCGACATCTGAGCTGCTGAAGATGCAGTGGATTACGTTTGTGTAGGGAATGCGCCTCCCGATCTACATATATCCGTCTATGTTCGTGCAAATCATTCGTGATCCAGCTTCACTTACAGCAGAAGTGAGTATAAGGGTTTTTTTATGAATCTTTTGCCTTTCCTAATAACATGCTAGTTAGCAAGTTTAGTGGCTAAACGCGGCTAAATGCATCTAAAGTAAACAGGCTCGTCACTCCACAGAGAGAGGGGCGGGGCGAGCAGAGCCCATTAACATTTAAAGCAACCTCGACCAGAACAGGATGATTTTTGCAGAGCTGATTTTGGCAAGGTAAAAAAGGTGTTATTTACACTACCACTGAGAAATTTTAACCAAAGCATGTTATAGACTTCTCATTAAGACCCTAAAGAATCATATCAACTTGTGGAAAATGGCCATCCGGTGACCGCTTTAACATTATTTGGAATGCCAAATTATCTTTCAAAAGGACGATTTACTCTGTTTTGATCTCTACCATACATATCAGAGTTTATATCTGGACTATGAACTTTTATCCCAGTACTTCTGTGATTATTTGAAAGTTTGTAACTCAGAAATAATGAACTGTAGTTGAAAAGACTGTGAAACTGTTCATATACATCATTCATATAGCCTACATGATAGTGGCTCTCTTTAGGTCAGCGACAGCATGAACGCAGATTTGAATGTTCAAATCACACTAGTATAGGAATTGATAGGCGGAAACAAAATTTTAATCTCACAAGAAGTATCCGATTCCTGACCTTAAGTATCCGATTCTGGAATCTGAATCGATTCCCAAACCTAATCCCCCCAGGAGTGGACGTCCCAGCAAATTCACCTCAAGATCAGACCGTGTAACTCTCAGAGAAATGGCAGACAACCCAAGTATAGTATGTTTGGAAGGCTTGCTAGAAGAAAGCCTCTTATATCTAAAAAAAAACATGGCACCATGGTTTAGGTTTGCAAAATTGCATCTGGACAAACCATAAGACATCTAGAACAATGTCCATTGAAGAGACGAGACCAGAGTAGATATATCAGCATATTCGTTTGGTTCATTTGCATATCAGGACAAAACACCTCATACTAAAAGTCACACATGCTGGTGGAGGGCTGATGATCTGGGGCTTGTTTTGTAGCCACAGGACCTGGGCACTTCACAGTCATTGAGTTGACCATGAACTCCTACGTACATCAAAGTTTTCTGGAGTCTAATGTGAGGAAATCCATCTGACAGCTAAAGTTAGGAAAAATTGGGTCATGCAGACAATGTTCCCAAGCACATCAGCAAATCTACAACAGAACGTCCGAAAAGAAAATAATCAAGACGTTGCAATAGCCCAGTCAAAGTCTGTACCTCATCCTGACTGAAATGCTTTAGCGAGAGCTGTGCATAAACAAATGCCCACAAAACTTAATAAACTGGAGAACATTGTTAAGAGGAGTGGGCCTAAATTCCTTCAGAAAGATGTGAGAGACTGATAAAGTCATACAGAAAATGATTACTTCAAGTCATTGCTACTAAAAAAATAAAAATTAAAAATTAAATTAATAAAAAATAAAAAACACAATTTGTTGAGTCAGCTTAAAATAATTTGTTACCCTGCTGCCTTAAAATTTTAAGTTCAGTCAACTAAAATAAGTTTATTCAACTTGAAATGTTAAGTTGTACTAAGTAACAACTTAGATATTTGTGTTTGCTAAACTTAACAGATGGGTAAATAACCCAGCTGTTTTAAAATTTTAAGTTAATTCAACCCAAATATCTAAGTTGTCACTTTTAAGGCAGCCAGGTTACAAATTATTTTAAGTTGACTCAACAAATTGTTTTTCACAATGTGGATCTACAAGCAATTGAATTATTGGGTGTCCTAACTTTGTCCTAACGTTATTTTTGCTAAATAAATAATGACACGGTGTGCTGTTTGTGATGTTGTTCATCTAAGGTTTAATATAATTTTTATTACGTCCTAATTAGGGCTGCAACGATTAATCGCACACTGTCATGAGGCGCGTTTAGTCAATGAAGCCGGTACTTTGATTAGTAGTAAAGCTCCATCACGTGCGTTCAGCTGGAGCGGCAAGTAATACATCACTGACAAGCTACGCCAAAATCGCGCTCAAAATCGGATTCGATTTTGCGCGCGATTTGGCGTAGCTTGTCAGTGCTTTACGGCTCTGTGTATTACTTGCCGCTCCAGCTGAACGCACCTGATGGAGCTTTACTACTAATCAAAGTACCGGCTTCATTGACTAAACGCGCCTCACGACATCGTGCGATTAATCGTTGCAGCCCTAGTCCTAATACAGAAAAACATGGAATTTAGTAGGGTGTCCTAACTTTTTTACATGACTGTGTATATATATGTATATATATATATATATATATATATATATATATGTGTGTGTGTGTACACATAGTATACAAAAAGATATTGTAAATATTGAAGATTATATAAATGTTTATCCTCTTTTCACATTTAACAGTTACAGCACCTTAACATCAGTTAATAATCAATAATACGGTCTTTAGCATGTTGAAAATTCATTGTTAATTTGGGAGGTATAACATTAACATCACAAGAACAGGTTTCGGGTTCTCTTAATACACCATAAATTATATTTCTGTTACGGTTGTTTTTTTGTGTTGAGTGGATAACACACATAGTACATTAACATGCTTTTTAAAAGTTTGATGACAGTCTTAAAACAATAATTCGTAAAATCATGTAAATGCTTTTGAAAATATAAAACCAACACTGAGCAAGACATAAATTACCATACAGAAATAGCAACAACAAAAAATGGGAACAAAATGAATATGCTGACCAAAGCAATGATTGGTTTCTTTTGCGTCTCAAAGGTGAATTTTGCTGTAATAGAAGGATGTTGTCCTACAGTAACATACACATTTGATATTTTCCTGTAATGTAGGCAAACTGTAGATTAGTTTAAGGCTGCATTAGTTTGGGATTTATTTATTTTTTTGCTCTTAAATTTCACTGTGTTGAAAATGTGTCACACACTGAGCATCAAATGCTTGCTTTCCTTAAAAGTTATGTTTGTCTGTGTCTGCCTTTTTGCTGTGGGTATGTCTTTATGGAGCCTGCTTTGGGTAAGCCTCCATTTCTGCTTTGCATTTGTGACATTATGTTCTGCAGATTAGATCCTTGATAACGTTCTAAATAACATTTCCTGCTTCAGTTTTCACTTTCATTTTGCTAGTGGTGCAGATAGTTTTATTTGCTTTATAATTTTATTCATTATTAATTTTTATTCAACATGATTTGATGTTTTTCCAGTCATGCATGTCTAACATGTCTAATGTCTAATTTTGACGCCTGGTCAGAACCCTTTGGCGTCACTTTTTGACACACAGGGTACCACTTTAGCGTAATTTTTCGACGTGCAGGGTCCTTTATTGCTTTAAATAAGAAACCCTTGGCATCAGAATGCTGACACAAAAGGCACTGGGAATTTTATCGTCATGATTAAATTATATATTGGGTAATAATGTTTCCATTATTGCATATATGTTGGGGTGTGATTTTTCAATGTAAACAGTCACAACAATTTTATTTACATTACAGTATTTACACATTTACAACCACGTAAGCCACCCACTGCCCGTAAACCTAACCATTTGTCAATAAAACACAAGATCGATATAACAGGCAGATACAGCTACGGTCATGATTTATTTACGTTTGATTCCAGAGAGGAATAGAGGAATGTTCCGACACCGTCACAGCCAAAGTAGGCTGACATTCAAGTAGTATAATGACATTCAAGGGTGTGTAGAACACAAGCGCTCTTACTGGATTATTGTTTACAACGAATATGGCATTTGCAGCAGCTGGTACAAAACTTTTTTTTACTTTCACATCTTACATTATCGAATGAAATAAAAATCTGTATTTCTTAGTGATTTTGCAAGTTCCTTAGCATGACAGATATTTGTGTGTGGCAAATATTTTCAACTGCGTCAACAGATCTGTTTCAGTTTTTGTATGTTGAGCAGCTGCTAAATTCACGGAAACTCTCAATTACTGTTGCAGAAGACCAAAACATTGCCTTAAGTGCACGTAGTCTCCAGGGGCCACACGTAAAGAACGTAGGAGTTACTGTTTCTTACCCATTTATCAAGCCAAATCTACGGGGTGAGCCACAGCAGGTAATGTAGGCAAATAATATTAATGGCTAAAAAATGGTTAACTATTCTACAGACAGGTCGTTATTTATTTATAATTATTAAAATATGGATTGTGTGGGGCAATGTATTTCTCACTCGTTAGTTTCAGTACATTTTTGAAGAAGTGAAATCTATTTTTTGAAATTCCCTTTTCTTACAGGACTTTGTTGAAATATTTAAAACATTTGGGAAAGCCTGTCGACAGGTAAAAACATAAATGCAATATATAATATGTGTACAGTATTATTAATGATATTGAGTAACTATGCACAACATATATATTGTAAAAATTTTCTCAAAAATGTGGCAGGGTTTCAAAAAGTGTGCCTGCAAAAGTACTGACCAGAAGGACAAATTAACTCTTCATGAGTCAAAGCACCTCATCAGAGAACTGTCTGCTGAACTGGACAGAGTGGTACAGGTAAATGCTTGACATTATTGCAAGTTTAATTGTGTAAGTTTAACAGATAATAAAATTATTTGCATTCTTCTTCTTCTTCTAAACCTGTGATGCCAACAGTTCAAGAAATGCCCCCTGATGTCAGGAAAGTTGAAAAATAAAGGCACCAAGGAAGAACAGCAGTATTATATTTTGCAGTGGGCTGAAGAGCTCAAGCAATTGCAAATGAAACAAAAAGAGGAAGAAGAGGTTGGTTCAGTTTTTTTTTTTTTTTTTTTTTGTGCAAGCTACTTTATTTATTTTTGTGAAAAGTGGGGGAACATTATAAATTAAGAGAACTGTGAATTATACTTGTTGATTCAAAATGTCATTTTCCCAAATCACCAAGTATCTGTTTACTTTTTAGGGGCCAAGCACCTATTGAATCTGCCTATTGACCTATTGACAGTTTGGCCTGAATTGAACGGTACCAAATGTTCCTGTGTCAGCTAATTTTAAATTTGTGGTAAAATGCTCTATCAACAAATTAAACTAATTAAAAACGGCTTCTTAGCTCTTCAATTTGTCTCTGTGATGTTTGGCCACTTTATTGCTGCTTTCAGCTTTTTTCTTTGTTTACCACAGAAACCAGCAACCCTTTCAGAGACTGACAGTGAAATTAAACTAAGGAAAGCTAAAAAAATATTGTCTGATTGGTCTTGGAAACTAAAACAAATGAAACAGGTATTTTGGTTATGTTTACAGAGATCAGATGAAGACATACTCCTGTCACTTAGAAGATTAAATCAGATATGAAGTATTTAAAAAATGTCAAAGATCTCATAAATATGTTTTTATTTTGACTAGAACTCAGTATGTCTAAAGGGTGAATTTGAAGAAACAATGAAGGATCTTCACAAACAGTGGAAAAACCGGGAATCCAGCATACTTCCAGTAATGGACTGGATGATGTGGACTGTACTGCAGTCAGAAAGCTCTGAGGTAAATTATATAAAAGCTGATCAAATAATGGAAAAAAAATATTCATATAAAATAATTAATGGATATAATTGGCAGAGTGGTCCAGTGTCTTCTAAACCCATGTTTTCATCTTTAAAAAATACAATAAAGAATACATTTATTCAGCTAATTTTTTATTAGATTTACTCAGAGAAATACCTTTTATTTTGATTTAGAATTGACATATCAACCAGAATCTTCACAGCTTCCGGGCACTTTTCAGTATTAACCTCTATATGGGTTTATTAACCCGATTTAAAATCTTGCAGATGTTTATAAAGGAGATTTGTATTTTCAGAAGATTGTATTTTGGTTGTTTCAATAAAATATTTATCTTCTTAATTATAGAATGCATCCCCCAGACAGTGGGTGAAGAATAAACTGAGGTCAAAAGATTCAGGTGAGGTTTCAATGCAATAAGCTGTTGATATATGCACCTGACTGAGGTATAAAGTTTGCATTTACTTGTAAAATGTTGAGAACATTTCTTCTGGCCTTTTCTGTTTTACCTGTAGTTGGATTACATATTCCTAACTCAGGTATTGTGCCATTTCATTAAATCATGGTTTCATGATTATGGATGTTTGTATAATTTGACTAAATCTGGCATAAGTTTCCTATCAGGTTTTATTCAATGTTACTTTCATTTTTGCAGTTTGGAATTGGATTACACAATCAAAAGGTACAGCTCATCTGATATAACTTTTTTTTGTATAATAAATGGATATAAATGTAAATGTTCTATACAGGTTAAAGGTTTCAAACACTATTATTAAACATCCATACTTTTTTCTTTTGTTCTTGAAGCTGCTGTAATCCTGGATCCTGAGTGGCGGGTGGGAGTTGTGAAGGAATCTGCCTCTCGACATGGCTTTGTCACCATGAACACAAAAGCAGGATACTGGAATCTGCGGCTGCAACTGGGAACTTTGATGGCTTTGACTGAACCAGTGACGAAACTCAACCTGCCAAAACCATCTAAAATTGGAGTTTATCTGGACTTAGAAGAGGGTCATGTCTCCTTCTATGATGCAGAGAAAAGGAGACATATCTACACCTTTAACATAGAGTGTACTGGAAAGGAAAACATTTACCCAATGTTTGGCACTGTTGAGACAGACAAAGCAATGGTAATTTCATCATAAAATGAATTTCCCAATATATATCATAATACATACCTCATGATTCTTATTTGTTTTAACTATACTGTAATTCAGTGGTTCTCAATCCTGGTTGTGTGTGCAAAATGTGCAGAGCAGAGCATAAAAATATGTTTTAGGTTTGTCTTTTGCTATCAAATCTCAAAATAACAACTGCAATATAAATAACTGTAAAAATATAAACTGTGTGTGATTAATGTTTAATGTGTGTGTACTTGTGCCTGACATTTAAATCAGTGCAATCATCTCCTGATATTGTATTTTAAGCAATTTATATATGTAGTAAATTAAGTCATTTCAAATTTTACTTCTATTTCAAGTGTATACACTGTTGTGTTATTCCTTTTATTCACTAAAGCAGTTGTAAAGGTGTAAATCTCTACAGTTTATGTGTTTTACCATGTTTTAGGAGTCAATTCATAGTACAGGTCTGCTGTCTACGTAGCCTATGCAAGTATACCCACACTGTTAGACATTTGTTGCCAGTAAGTTACTATAATTAAGATTTACAGTAGCAAACTGTACTTAATTTAGTTGCAAACTGTACTGTTTCATTCATGAATCATTACAAGCAGTGTAACACATTCAGTGTAGTCTGTCCCAAGCTATTGTGGCGTTGTAGACACGGTGTAGGGCAAATTGTGTCAATCCAAATATAATAAATGAAGAAAATAAAACAACCTCAATAGAATGCCGCCAAAGAGGCCGTTATAGCAAATACAGTAGTATACAGCAATTTTAAAAACTATGTCCCTTTATGTAGGGTCTGACGTCACAGAAAATTCCCAAGATGCAATGGTTATTACAGTTATTTACTGCAAAGGGAATTTGCCGTATTATACTGGGGGATTACAGTTAATAACTATAGAAATTACAGAAATGTCTAACAGTGCAATAAAGACGTTGTATTTCAGCTTCTGCAATGCTTTACATTATCTTAAATTACAAAAACTCTTCCCACTGTTCACAAGATATGAGATTATCATTAAAAATGAAAATTTTACTCCTAAGTTTACTTGTCTTAATATGGAATTAGTGTTTGACTGTAAAATATATTGTTATGTCAAGAATATCAAGAAATGGTCATGTGACACCAGGAAGAGGTGCTACACTTATGATATCATGATGTGTTTAATCATCGGTCTCCCCCTACAAGGAACCAGGAAGAGGGAAGTCTTGACTACAAAAAGAATAGTATTAAAAGAAAACTGCAATTACTGTTACAGTATAATTTGGCATTTGACATTTAACATTTCACTGCAAACATTACACAGAAAGAATTAATATAAGCATTTTCTCCTTAGCACACATAGAAAGTGTTATGAAAAATATAACTGCAATCATTTGGGAAGATTTATTTTATGAACATGAGGGCATGTATTAAAATTCCAAATGTGTCATAATTCCAATGACTCATGTTCTCTACTGATTTGTAAAATGGAGATAAGCATCACTGTAATGTAATCTTTGACTGCTAGAGTTCACAAAACATATGTTTATTAACTAATAAACCAAATTATCTGATGTAATTCTAGAACTCACTGTTGAAACCTGCAGGATTCACCCAAGAAAGGTAAATCAATAAAGCATATAAACAATAATTATTATTTAAGTCATAATGTTGAAGCAGTGACGGGGATATGTGTCGCTGATTTGTTTTAAGCTGCTTTTGCAGTAGATATTGATGCTACAGTTTGTGACTGACTTCTTTTAAGGACAAGATGAATATGATTGTACATCCGAACCATTCACAGAACCAAAACTGTCTTCTAAAATTGTAAGTTTTCATAATGAAACGTTTACTTTCTCATTCATAGTTTTCATAATGAAACATTTACTTTCTCATTTATTCTAAGCTCAAGACACTAAGGGGTAACAGTAAACGTTTACTAAATACTAAAACTATAATTTCATTAGCACTATAGATTTCAGCATTGTATATAGCACAGTTTCTAAACACACTAGAAATGACTTATATAAGTGCAAGATGTTTATGTTTTTCTTACTTTTTTCTTTAGCTTAAAAAAGAAATTTTTTTTTGCATGCATGTAAATGGGGTTACTTTAACATACATGGGGACTTTCCAGAGGAAGGAAAAATCTAAAGTGAGATCTCTTTAACATCTAAAATACTTCTTCTAGACATAAACAAGTTTGCTTTAAGTATTTTGCTTGAGTCTCCTGCTTCTCAAACTTATCTCCTGAGACAAAAACACTCTCACAGTGGTCTCCCTTAAAGTTTTTGAAGAGATCTCATCATCTTCACACACTGTGCTCAGTTTTCTCTTTAGCTAGAAGTATAAGAATTAGATTTAGATAAGTAGATTTAAACAGAGAGAGTGTGTTTAAGTCCTAAACATTTTAGTAAGACTATTCCAGAGTTTAGAAGCTAAATGCAAAATAACTCTCCCTGCTCTATTAGACTTTGATATCTTTGTTAGGATCAAAAGTCCTTTTTTGTGATTTTAAAGAGTGTGATGGATTGTAATGTGATAAAAGATTGGATAAATATGAATATTTTATAATCGATTCATCAGATTCTTTCGTTTATATACCAAAACTTTTAAAAATCTGAAAAAAATAATGAGAAGACGAAGGTTGTAATAACTTTCTCTATTTACTTAAACTGGACCTAATAAGATTGCACAAAATGGGACATTTTGTTTTACCTTCTCATTCAATATTTAATTTCTCTCATTCAATATTTAATTTCACTACCATTGTGAAGTCGTCGCAACCTCCGGTTTACAAGGACTTTAAAATGCTTATAATACAATGGGATGGAGTTGGCGAAGGATAGGGATTTGGTATTAAAATAATTTTAAACTAGTATATTGATTAACAAAATACATGTACAACGTATGTACAATATTTAAACTATTGCCCATTTTTAAAATCGTATTTAAATCCATGACAGGCTTAAATATCCCATCAGATATTGTATTTATTTTTATTTAGATTGTATTATTTTATTTATTTATTTAGATATTTGTACCATTATATTGTATTTGTCACTTTCAACAGATTGAAAGGATAAGGGTTACATTAGGATCAAAGGAGAGCATTTTACAGGTACAGCTATCACTATTTTCTAAACTAGTCTACAAATTCACTCTGCTTTGTCATGAAGGTCATGGGAAGGCCTGTCAGGTAATAAGTTGTGTCTATGTTTTTGCATCCACACAGAAACAAAACCTCACCTTGGATGCTTCCAAACACATTATAAGAAACCTGGCAATCCAGTTGGATAGAATCACAGCTAAGCTAGATGAAGTTTAAAACTGTAAGTTTTATTTTAGACATATGAAAGAGTTAACAAGTTAAATTTGTACAGTCACAGAAGAGAGGTCAATGGGTCAATATTATATATTTACTAGGGCTGGGCAATAATTCGATAACAATAATTATTGCAATATAATTTTCCTTGATAAAACGATATGAAGAATTCGATAAATGTTCGATATAATTTTTAAATGCCAAAAGCGGAACGAAACAGCGCGACTCATTTGAATCGCACCACACGGACCGCTTATCTGCTCCGACCAGAGTTCAAACTGCTGCGCTGCGCGAGCTCACAAGAGATGCATTTATCAGCTGTCCAAAGTGTGTCCAAAACCGCTCCCTATCCACTATATAGTGCACTATATCGGGTGTCAGCCATTTTGTAGTCCGAATTCTGAGTGAACGACTTCTTTCCCTACATTGGTTCACTACTTTTTACCCACAATGCATTCTGATTTCGAGTGTACAACCGATGTACGCTCGCTGAAGCACTATATCCCACAATCCAATGCAGAGAACCGACGAGCTGGAAGAGAGAGCGGGAGCAAACGAGTTTGAATGAGAGATGCCGTTTACATCTTTATTATTTCTGCTTTAATGTCTATTTCATGCATTATTTATATCAAAATATATTAAATAGGCATTAACTCAATTTAATATTTTACTGATTTACTGAGGTGGCATATTTGTTAATTTACAAAAAATGATGATAACATAGTGGATATTTAAAATTGTTCATTGGTAGCGGTTTCATTCTGTAAAATTAACCGTCGCCTGAGGGTGCTCTTCGACTATTGGCATATAGACCCATTTCGAGTAGACGTCACAGTGATGTCATTTGCAGCTGCATGCTAAAATGAACATTTTAAGAACATTTCATGACATGACACTCATTATCTGGTACTTGCCTAAAAAGACAGGTATATAACATGCGTTGTTAACAGATTACACTAACATTAGGTTACTTAGTTAGGCTATAGCTTTATTGGAGTTGGTTCAGTCTCTGCCTATGTAGAAAGAAAAAGTTTTTAAAGGCAATTCCCCCTCTGCTTTTTTCACAAATCGCACCCTGGGTAAATCTGATAAAAGACAAATTTATAAAATAAATTGTTTTATATATTTCAAAAATTCAAACGTATCAGCATTGTTGGGAGGGTTGTATGAATTTGACTTTTATCAGCTTTACCAGTTATTATAATTTCTATTTTGTGCTGGTTAATTTTGAACAATAGATAAAATTCTTCTAGCAAAAACTTAAAAGAATTGCGTGGGGCAGAGGGGCTGCTACTGCACATAGGCTCCTCCCCTAATAGTAATCTCACTCCAAACTTTTTCCAAAACTTGAGAGCCCTGATATACGTCACCGTCCGTATCCGTTCACTTCGTTTCGTTCACTCCTTCTGATATAGTCCACTCAACGGCCATTCACTTTATGGGGATTAGTGAATGAGTGAACGAGTGAGCGATTTCGGACACAGCTATTATCTCGATGCGGCTCGGACGCGCCTGGAAAAACATGGTATTGAGGCACCATTATCTGTGGTTTCAACTGTGTTTAGCATGATTTAAAATGTATGTTTGCTACTATGGGAGACCAATGCTTAATTTAAAAAAAAGGGCAGAATGAATGCAACCATATAAAACTGAGGTTGCTACAATTTTTTTTACAGATGTTACTGATTCATAATGAACAAAAATTTACTTCTGCATCCTCAAGCTATTATCAAATGTGCATTTCTAAGAGACAAAAAAGTGATATTATTATTAGTATCATCATCATCATCATTATTATTATCACTATCATTATGAGACAACCCAAACCCGTTTCTTTGAAACAATATAATTTGTTAGAACATGCAAAAAAATAATTTTTCTATTTAGGTATTTATTTTGTTAAGGAAAATTAATGGTCTGGTTTTTACAACTTTCACTTTGTAGCAAAAATCTGACTTTAAACTTGAAAGAAATAAAGATTTGACATTTATCGTGATAATTACCATTATCGACTGATGTGAAAAAAATTATGGTGATAATTTTTTTGCCCGTATTGCCCAGCCCTAATATTTACTTATATAAAAACTGATTCCCACAAACATTTTCATCGACATGTAAGATTATCTCTGTCTTGACATGCCTAAACTGTGACTGTGCGAGAGATAATCTGCATTTTTCTTCTTCCTAGAAACTGTATGAGTGATTCATATTTTCTCTTTCAGGTTTTTGGAAATTCCCAAGCTTACTGTGTAATTTATGATTTAAGCTTGGATGAATGTGGAGATTTTATTGTCAAATGGTCTGAAGAGCTGGAATGTTTGCGGTTAAAATACAGGAACCACTTAGACAAGGTAAAAAAGATTTGTGAAACAAGTAAAATTGGCTTTGGTCAGATGTGAACCTGCAACTTTACTAGGAAATGCAAAATAATCTATTGAATCTATTGACTCTGACAGTATTGGCTTCTAAAGAACTCACAGCACCATGGAGAAATATTCCATGTTACCACCACATTCTTTTGAATGGTGCCTGCTACACTTCACAGATTCTCAGATGCATCAGAAATACACATCCCAGAAAATCAGATACAAAACATATAGATATATGCTTTCATTAGAACATTTTTCCAGGAAGTAAGGGACGATAAGAAGAAAACAATATAATCAGTTAGGGAGTTTCTGTAATTAGGTAAACATCCTTTTGTAGTGTTTCATACTTGTGTCATCATTATAAAGATGAAACAGAAAGGTCCCAGAACCATGAGCAGACATTATTGCATATAGAACAAAAAGATGAGTTAAAAAGTAAGTTAATGTTATACCTTCATATCTCATCAGATTTCCAGTGCTGAGCGATTCAGAAGGAGTTTGGGATGTCTAAACATCAGAGAACATCAAATTAAGAAACTGACAGAAGCGCAGAAAGATTTTCACTGGTTTATTCATATTTTGAAGTCACTTCCAAACGTCAGTAATTATTATAAAAAAATTTAAAAATCAGTACTTGATCATACTACATGAAGAGTCATTTTAAGCCCTTGCTTATGAAAGTGATCTTTTACAACCATTACTTTTTGTCTTTTTGTTTAGTCGTCAGTGTGTCAAGAAAGGTGTGCTAAGGCAGAGCTGTTGAATCTCTACAGACAATGGAAGAAAGGCCATCTGATAAGCATGCTTCCCATCATGGACTTTATCCTGAAGACACTGCTTAAGGAAAAGGTATACTGAGATCATGTTTCTATAACTGTTTTGTTTGTTTGCTTATTTATGCATTACTCTACCATTATATTCACCCACATTTGTGAAATTGTTTATAAGTTTTGACCTTCCTTTTAAAGCATGTATCTTAAACTCTTGTTATGGAGTGACTGGATCTAAGAGCAATCACTTAAAGTTTTAAGCGAGAACTAATCCTAACCTATCTGGTATTGCAGATGGTTGTATAGATGATCTGTATAAATAACTTTTGGTTTCTATAATTTTAGGATTCTTTTTTAGAACGGCAGCTTCAACATAAGTCAACATATATGGAAACAGGTGGGAATTTTGTTTTTACATATGTGTGGGTAGTCTCACAGGAAGTTGTGCATTTACAAAAAAAGACAAACAAGGAAATCTTTTGAAAAAAAAAAAAACACCTATTCAGGATGATCTTGATAAGCAAATTTCAAATCTTTTCTCGAAACTTTATTGTAATGACACACATTCTTCTTCCATTTTTAGGTTTACATGTAGCATTGCAATTTGAACCACATCTTCTAAAAGACTGGACTGTGTGTGATCAAACACTTAACAAATGCTCTCATGGAATGGGAGCATGAGTGAGCTAAGAACCATTAAAGACAATATGTAAACAAACTTACCACAAGAAACATTTACTAACTACAAAACTATACAAATAAATGTGAATAGAGTTGTAGTTACAGGAAAACTATTATAAAGTGTGCTGTGTAAAAATGACTAAAAATTACTGATGATATCTGTAAGAATGGAGATGGAAACTGCATTTCTGCATACATTCATAAAGATTTTTATTATAACAAACACCTTCACACTCATTAGACTCATCTTATTATTGTATCATTGCTTTTTCTTTGTATCTGTGAAGAGAGATATTTCCCCAAACAATTAAAATTTATTGAAATGGAACTAGTCTCATTGTTGAATGTTTTAGGTTTAAAAAACGGAAAAAAAACTGGCAATATGCAGCAAACATACTGGATGGTAGCAAATGCAAATAAAGGATTTGCATTTTTTCTGACTGTTCATGCACTTTTTACTTTCATTATTGATTCAAATCATAACACGCTTGGTTTCCTGTAACGCTCATTATAACATGCTTGGTTTCAACACTTGGTTTCCTGTAGCGAGAACACTCTTGTAAACCATGTATTTATTTGTGCATCAATGTCAAAGACTTGTCATATTGCAGCTGCAATGCAACTGCTCTGCACCCACAGTCATGCTGAATTCATGCACTGATGAGTGTTTATGCATTTCCTAAATTAACAGCTAGTAGTTTGACAGATTAGACAAGATTAGGCTTGTTTTGTAGCCACAGGACCTCGGTACCTCACAGTTATTGAGTCGACCATGAACTCCTCTGTATACCAAACTATTCTAGAGTCAGATGTGAGAACATCTGCCCAACAGCTAAAGTTGGGCCCAAATTGGGTCATGCA